>NW_026692107.1:0-265939 GCF_021218885.2 Marmota monax
TTAACCATAATCCTAGCCCTAAACTTAACTCTAACTGTATCCATTACCCTAAACATAACCCTTACCATAGTGCTAACCCTAGGCTTAACACTAACCCTATCGCTTTCCCCAAACCTATCAATTACCATAACCTACTCTGAACCCAAAACCTAATCCAATTATTACACTAACCCTAATCTGAATGCTAATTCGAGCCCTAACCCTAGCCTCAAAACTAAATCAAATCCTAACACTAACCATGACCCTAATAATTCCCCTACATATAAACCTGATTCTTACCCTAACTGACCCTTACACTAGAACTAGCCATAAACCTAACCCTAAAACTATTCCTAACCTTAACCCTAGACGTGATATTAACCCTAGCCATAATCCCAGCCCTAACTCTAACACAAACCCTAGCCCTTATCCTAGCCCTAAATGTAGCCTTAATTTTATCCCTAACCCAAAACCTAGGACTAAACTTAAAACTAACTCTTGCCCTAATCTTAGCTCTAATCGAGCCCTATCCATAACCCTAACTCTAACCCTCTTCCAAAGACTAACTCTAACTCTCACCCTATCCCTAACCCTAGTTCCAACTTTATCCCTTACTAGAACTCTAATCATAGCCCTAACCCTTGGTTCTAACCCTGGCCCTATTCATAGCCCTGACCATAACCCTAGATCTAACCCTAACTCTAAATCTAACCCTAAACTTAAGCCTAAACCTCAATCTAGCCCTAATGCTAATGCTAATCCCAAAACTAGCCCTAACACTATCCCTGCCCTAAAACAAAACTGAGCCATAGCAGTAACCCTAACCCTTATCCTAAACCAAACCCTAACCCTACACCTAGCCCTAACCATATCCTAATTCTAGTTCTAATCCTAGAATACTAACCCTGACCCTGAATCTTGCCCTAACACTAAGCCTGGCTCTTAACATCATCATCACTGTAAACCTCAACCTAACACTAGACATGGCCTTTACCCTAACACTATAACTAGTGCTAATCATAACCTTACTTCATACATTAGCCATAGCCTTAACCTGAGCCCTAACCTAACCAAAAACCTAGCTTTAAACCGAGTAGTAATCCTAGCTTTAACCCTAAACTTAAACCTAACCCTAACCCCAAACTAATCCTATACATAACCCTAGCCCTAACCTTAGGTCTAAACCTATCCATTACCCTAACAATAACCCTAACTCTTAAGCTAACCCTAGGCCTAACCCTAAGCCTATCTATTACACTAAACCAAACCTAAACCCTAAAACTAAACCTGTCATTACCCTAAACCTAAACCCTAAGCTAACCCAAACCATAAACATGACCCTGTCCCTAAAAATAACCATAGATAGAAACCTGAATCTTACCCTAAACCTAATCCTTACACTGGACCAAGCCATAAACCTAACAGTAAATCTAGACCTAACTATAACCCTATACCTGGCATTAGCCCTAGCCCTAATACTATCCCAAAACCTAACACAAACCCTATACCTCATCCTAGCCATAAATCTATCCTTAATCATAACCCTAACTCTTACTCTAGCCCTAACCCTAATACTAACACTTGTCATAGCCCTAAAACTAGCCCAAACCACATCCTTTACCCTAAACTTAACCCCAACTCTAAACCTAACCCTTTTCATCACAATTGCCCTATCCTTAGCCCTAGCTTTAACACTAGATCAAAACCCAACTTTAAATCTAACCTTAACTCTATGTGTAAGCCTAAAACTAGCCCTAAGCCTGATGCTAATTCTAAAACTAGCTCTAACCCTAGCCCTAACACAGACCCTAGCCATAATTTATCCCTATACCTAACCCTAAGCCAAACACTAGCCCTAAGAATAACTAAGTCTCACACTGGCCCTATAACTCATTCTAATCCTATCCCTTCCCATGAACCTAACCCTATCCTAAATCCTAGTTCTAACCCTTGCCCTATCCTTAGCCCTAGCACTAAGCTTAGATAAAAACCTAACTCTAAATTTAACCATAAACTGAAGCCTAAGCCTAATTCTAACACTAGCCCTAACCCTAACACTAATCCTAAAAATTCCACTAACCCTAACCCTAGCCCTAAAACCAAACTGAGCCAAAGCTCTAACCATAACCATTAAACTAAATTAGCCCTAACCCTACACCTAGCCCTAACCCCAGTCCTAATTCGAGTTTTAAGCCAAACCCTAAAACTAACCCTGACCCTTACTCTGACCATAACACTAACCCGAGGTCTAAACATCACCCTAATCCTAAGCTTAAACCTAACAGTAAACCTAGCCCTAAAACACTAAAATTAGCCATAATCATAACCCTAGTACTTACATTAGCCCTAAACCTAACCCTATCACTAACTTAACCCAAAACATAGACCTAATTATAACCATAACACTAGCCCTAAACTGATTTCTAACTGTATCCATTACCATAACCATAACCTAATGGTAATTCAAGCCCTAATTTTAAACCTGAACCTATTCCAAACCCTAACCCAGAACTTGACCCTAATAATACCCCTAGCTCTAAACCTGACGCTAACCCTAAACCTAACCCTTACACTAGATGTACCCATAATCCTAATGCTAAAAATATATTTAACCATAATTGTGGACGTGAAATTAGCCCTAGCACTAATCCTAGACCTAACCCTAAAAAAAAAAAAAAATCCCTACCCCTCATCCTAGCCCTAAACCTAGGATTAATCATAACCCTAACCCTAACCACAGCCCTAACCCTAATTATAACCCTTACCCTACTTCTAAACCTAGCTATAGAGCCATCCATTACCACAAATTTGCCCCAATGCTAAACCTAATGTCTAAATTCTAACTCTAAACTCTTACCCAAACCCAAACCCTAACCCCAACCCTAACCCTAATCCTAGGCTTAAACTAAACACTAAACCTAGCCCTAATCCTAGCCCTAATTTAACCCTATCTCTAACTCTAACCCTAGCCCTAAGACTAACTCTTGCCCTAGCCCTATCCCTAGTTCTAACCTTATCCCTTAATATAACCCTAAACCTAGCCATAACCCTTGCCCTATCCTTAGTTCTAGCCCTAACCCTAGGTCTAACCCTAATTCCAAATTTAACCCTAACACTAAGCCTAAGTCTAACACTAACACTAGCCCTAACCCTAACCCTATGACTAAAACAAAACCGAATATGAGCCCTAACCCTAAACTTTAACTTAATCCAAACACTACCAATACTTCTAGACCTAACCCTAGCCCTAGTTTGAGTCCTAACACTAACCTTAAAAACAACCCTGATGCTGACTGATATCCTAACACTCACCCTAGCTCTAAACACTGCCCTCACCTTAAACTGAACCCTAACAGTAACCCTAGCAGTAATTCGAGTTCTAACTCTAACCCTAAAACTAAGCCTGACCCTGACTCCTATTCTAACATGAACTCTAGCTAAAAATATCATCCTAACCTTAAACTTAAACCATAACACTAAACCTAACCCATACCCTAACACTAAAACTAACACTAATGGTAAAACTAGTTCTTACAATAGCCATTGCCATAACCCTAGCCCTAACCCTAACAAAAAACCTAGGCCTAATCCGAGCCCTAAACCTAGATTTAACCTTAACTCTAACCATATCCATAGCCCTAACCCTAGCTCTTAACCAATTCCTTATTTAAGCAAAACCTTAAACCTAAGGGTAACCCTAGACCTATCCCTACTCCTTAGGCTAACCAAAACACTAACCTTATTAATAGCCCTTACCCATACCCTCATTCTAGATCTAACCCTATCCAAAACCCTAACACTAACCCTAACCCTTTTTACTGACCTTATTGTTATTCCTAGGTGTAATCCTAACCATAACCCTAACCCAAAACCTACCGTAACCCTATCCCTAGACCTAATCCTGAACCTAACACTCAGCCTATTCCTAACCATAGCTCAAAACCTAACCCTTACACTAAACATAACCTTAACCTAACCCTAGTTGTAACCCTCACCCTAACCCTAAATTAAGACCTAATTCTAACCATAACCCTAGCCATAAACTTAACTCTAACTGTATCATTAGCCTAAACATAACTGTTACCCTAATGCTAACCCTAGGCCTAACCCTAAACATATCACTATCCCCAAACTTATCAATTACCCTAAACATACCCTGAACCCTAGACCTAATCCAATCATTACCCTAACACTAACTCTAATGATAATTCGAGCCACAATCCTAAACTCAAACCTAATCCAAACCCTAACACTGACACTGATCCTAATAATTCCCCTAACTCTAACCCTCACTCTTATCCTATACCTAACTCCTACACTAGACTTAGCCATAAAACTAACCCCAAAACTATCCCTAAGCATAAACCTAGACTTGTTATTAGCCTTAGCCATAATACTAGCCCTAACCCTAACACAAACCCTAGCCCTTATCCTAGCCCTAAACATAGCCTTAATTATAACACTAACCATAACCCTAGGCCTAAATCTAACACTAACCCTAGCCCTAATCTGAGATCTAATTTAGCCCTATCCCTAACCTTAAACCTAACCCTAGCCCAAAGAATAACTCTAATAACCCTATAATTTACTGGAAACCTAATCCTAGCACAAATCATAGGATGAAAACACTAGCCCTAGTCATAGCCCTAGCAGCAACCCTAGATCTAACCCTAACTCTAAATCTAATCCTAACCCTTAGGGTAAACCTAAACCTAACACTAGCCCTAACCCCAAGGCTAATCCTAAAACTTGCACTAACCCTAGGCCTAAAACAAAACCAAGCCATAGACCTAACCCTAACCCTTAATAAAAACTAAGCCATAACCCTACACTTAGCCATAAATCTAGCCATAATTCGAGTTTTAAGGCAAACCCTAAAACTAACTATGACCCTGACTCTGACCTTAAACACTAACCTAGCTCTAAACAGCACCCTAACCCTATACCTAACCCTAACAATAGACCTAGCCTTAACTGTAACTCTAAAATTAGCCCTAATCACAACCCAGGTACTTATATTAGCTGTTACCCTAAACCTAGCCTTAACTTAACCCCAAACCTAGTCTTATTCTGAGCACTATCCCTAGATTTACCCCTAACCCTAATCCTATCTCTAATCGTAACTATAACCCTAGCTGTAACCCTAGATTTAACCATAACCCTAACCCTAAGCCTAACCCTATCAATAATCGTAACAATAACCCTAGCCCTAGCACTATCTTTAACCCTATCCATTACCCTAACCATAACCCCATCCCTAAAGCTAAACTTGTGCCTAAACCAAACCATATCCCTAATCCTAACCCTATCCATTACCCTAAACCTAACCTGAAACCTAAACCTAACACTATCTTTACCCTAATCCTAACTCTAATGCTAATTCGAGCCCTAACATTAAACCTTAACTTATCCAAAACAATAATCATGACCCTGACCCTAAGAGTACCCGTAGGTCTAAACCTGACCCTAACCCTAAAACTAACCCTTACACTAGAAGTAGCCATAAACCTAAACCTAAAACTATTTTTATCCATAACACTAGACCTGAAATTAGCCCTAGCCATAATCCTAGCCATAAACATAGGCTTAATCCTAGCCCTAACCAAAACCAGAGCCCTAACCCTTATTCTATTCCTCACACTAGCCCTAAACCTACCAATAACCTCATCCTATACCCCAAAACTAACCATAACCCTGAACCTAACCCTAACCCTCACCCTAAAACTAGGCCTAACACAAAGCCTAGTGCTAAGCCTAGCCTTTATTTAATCCAATCCTAACCCTAAATCTAGCCATAAGACTAACTCTAACTCTTGCCCTAGCCCTAGCCCTGGTTCTATCCTTAGCCTTAATACTAATCCTAGATCTAAGCCTAAGTCTGAATCTAAACCTAACTCTTAATTTAACTGTAATAATAAGCCTAAACCAAACCCTAACACTACCCCTAACCATAACGCTAACACTAAAACGTGCCCTATCCGTAGACCTAGCCATAAACCGAAACCAAGCCATAGCCCTAATATTAACCCTTAACCTAAATCAAACCCTAATCCTACAACTAACCCTAAAACTAACTCTAAAACTAACCCTGACCCTGACCCTGACCCTAACACTAATCCTAGCTCTAAACATCACCCTATCCTAAAATTAACCCAAACACTATATCTAGCCTTAACCTAACACTAACAGTAGCCTTAATCATAACCCTAGTTTGTACTTTAGTCATTGTCCTAACCATAGCCCTAACCCTAACACAAATTCTACACCTAATCTGAGCCCTAACACTAGCTTTAACCGTAATACTAGCCCTAACCCTAAACCTAACAATAGCCCTAACCCTAACTCTAACCCTATTCTTACACTAAGCCACACCCTAACCCAAATGCTAACCCTAGTCCTAATCCTAATCCTTAGCCTAACTTAAACTCTAACCATAATACTAGTCTTAACCCTAGCCCTCATTCTACCTCTAAACCTAACCCTGACCCTCATCAGACCCTAACAGTAACTCTAGGTCTAAACCTGACCCTAACCCTAAACAAAACCCTAACACTAGCTCTACTGGTAACCCTATACTTATATGTAGGCCAAACACATGACCTATACCCAAAGCTAATCCTAAATATAGCTATAACTCTATCCCTAGACCTAAAAAAAATCCTAGCACTAAAATTAACCCTTAACCTAAACTGAACACTTACCCTAACCCTAGACCTAAACCTAGTCCTAATTCTGGCTCTCACTCTAACCCTAACCCTATCCCAAAAACTGACCCTAATTTTAACACTGAACCTAGATTTAAACATGACACTAACTAAAAACCTAGACCTAACACTAGACCTAGCCATAACCCTAACCCTAAAACTAGCCCTAAACATAACCCTAGCTCTTACATTAACCATAGTCCTAACCCTAGCCCTAAACCTAACATAAAACCTAGCCCTAATCCTAGGCCTAAACTTAGCTCTAAGCATAACCCTTAGCCTAACACTAGCCCTAAACCTAGCCCTAACCTAAGCCTCGCCTTAGACCTAACCCTAGCTCAAAACCTAACCTTTAAACTAAACATAACCCTAGCTCTATCCTAAACCCTATCCCTAACCATAACCCTAATCCTAAAGTTAAACCTAACCTGAACTTTAGCTCTAACCATATCCATTACCCTAACTCTAACCAAAACCCTAATTAAAACTCCATCCAAAACACTAAACCTAACTAATCATAAATGTAAACCTAGACCTAAATCTAAACCTAACCCTCACCCTAGCTCTAACCTTAGCTCAAACACTAACACTTACCCTAACCTAACTATAATCTTAGCCCTAAACTTAACACTTAACCTAACCCTAAAACTTACCCTAAATCATACCCTAACCATATCCCTAAACCTAGCCCTAATCCTAGAGTTAATCCAAATTATAACCTAGCCCTAACCCTAGCTCTAATCCTATCCATTACACTAAATATAACCCTAATCCTAATGGTAACCCTAATCTGATTGCTAAACCTAAGTCATGCATTACTCTAAACCTTAACTAAAACCTAAACTAAACCATATTCATTACCTTAATCCTAAACCTAACTCTAATGCTAATTCGAGCCTTAACCCTAAACTTTTAGCTAAACCAAATGCTAACCCTGACCCTGACCCTAATAATAACCCTAGGCCTAAAGCTGATCTTTAACTTAAACCAAACTCTTACACTAGACCTAGCCATAACCTAACCCTGAAACTATTTTTAACTTTAACCCTAAACCTGATATCAGCCCTAGACCTGGTCCTAGTCATAACTCTAACAGAAACCCTAGCTCCTAATCTATCCCTAAACCAGCCTTAATCCTAAACTGAAACATAACCCTAGGCCTAATCTTAATTCTAACCCTCACCCTATCCCTAAAGCTAGCTATAACCCCACCCATTCCCCTAAACTGTACCTTAACACCAATGCTAACCATAACTGTAGCCCAACCCCTAAGTCTAACCCTAATACTAACCCTAGCCTTAATACTAGCTCTAATGTAGCCTTAACCCCAACACTAACCCTAGACCTAATCTTAGCCCTAATTTAGCTCTAACCCTAACCCTAAATCTAGCCCTAATCCTAGCCCTAATTTAGACCTAACTCTAAAACTAACCCTAGTCCTAATCCTAGCCCCAATTTAGCCCTAACCCTAGCCGTAATCCTAGCCCTAATTTAGCCCCAACCCTAACCCTAAGACTACTACTATGACTAACTTTAATTCTCATCCTAGCCGTATACTTAATTCTAATCATATTCGTTACCATAACCCTAACACTCACCCTAAACCTATCCCTATCCCTAGCCCTAACCCTAGATCTAACCCTAACTCTAAATGTAACCCTAAACCTAAGCCTTAACTTCAACCTAACACTAGCCCTAACCCTGATGCTAATCCATAATCTAGCCGTAACTGTAGCCCTATCCCTAAAACAAAACCAACCTATATCCCTAACCCTTAACCTAAACCAAACCCTAACTGTACAACTGCTACTAATTTTAGCCCTAATTTGAGTTCTAACCCTAACCCTAAAACTAACCCTGACTCTGACACTAACCCTACCAATAACCGTTGCTCTAAACATCACCCTAACCCTAAACCTAACCGTAACACTAGACCAAGCCCTAACCCTACCGCTAAAACTAGCACGAATTGCTGCCACAGTCTGGCTGGGCACAGAATCACGAGCCACTCACAGCCTTGTAGATTCAAACAGAAATTCTTTATTCCCGAACTCACACCAGAACTCTACAAACACGTTCTGGGGAAATCCATGTTCTCCGCCCCATTCACGTTCTGGGTGAAATCCCAAATACTCTCTGAATCCCAGGAGAACTCAATGAGAACTCAATGGGAACTCAAGGAGCAGGTGTGCCTGAGGCAGCAGGATACGCCCTATTCCCAGCAGGGTACACCTTAAACCTGGAACCGCCCTAAACCCGGATTGTCCTAAACCAGGAACGCCCTAAACCCCAATCCACCCTAAACCCGGATCCACCCTGGTCCTTGAGCAAGGTCACCTTACATGCAATGACACTGCAAATGACCTGGGTCATGCCTGGATCCACCCTGGTCCTTGAGCAAGGTCACCTTACATGCAATGACACTGCAAATGACCTGGGTCATGCCATGCGTCATTCTTACTTAGCAATGGCCCTCAGCATCTCCCCCCTTCTGATTAATTAAACAACAGCAATGTGGCTTAAGGACCGTGCCTGGTAGGTTGTCCAATTCAACATATGGTTCTTACCCGTCATGGGAAAAACTGACCTCTAGGCTTCAGCCTCCTGTCTTAGGTTGATACCACTGCAATTGGATCATACCCGTCACTGACTACTGGTCCAGCATACAGCCATACTTGTGGATAGGCCTATGCACCAGTGAGGGGGTGAGGTTCCTGCCTCACCTCTGTTGGCCCCCAAATTTGCCCTTGGTGCCAGTGGGGGGGTGAGGTTCTTTGTCTCACCTCTGTTGGCCCCCAAATTTTAGACCATCACTAGCATAAGGGAGGAGGATACAGAAATGCCACGACACCAAGCCAATTGATGGCTCCTTTGGAAAAATTGCATCACTGGTGACACCATCAGCAAAGATATGCCAGCACTACCACAATTCGCTGCACCAAACGATAGTTCACAATGTATACAAGTGATACATAGTTCAGGCAAGTTCTGCAAGCAGTTCAAAGCAGAGGGGTCTATCAATATGTCCATTTCCTCCCAAAGTAAATTGAGTCCTTGATTGAGCATTACTTGTTGAGTTATATTCATTGATGCATCAGTTTATACAGTTTACTGTGATAGCTATCATAGAAGCTGTAGTCTGGTTTTATCTTTGTCTTCACTGGCACTGGGATGGAGATAGGGATTCTGGCAATGATGCTAAAGAGACATTATCCTGAACAGAATTATTAAATATGATGAAAAGGAAAGGTGAAAGTAAACAAACATATCTGTTAACCTCCTTTAAAAACAATCCTTAACAGCTGTTTACCTAATTTAAATTAAACCATTTAAAACATGTGAATAATAAAAAAAAAAAAATTCGGATCCATTTTTTCATGAGCACTCCTCATATATGAAATATGGACATACGCACATACACACATACAACACAAAACTCAAGAGTGCACACAAACGTACAACACATAAGACAATAGTAAAGGCCTTGTAGCTTTACCTAGGTGAAATCTCCATTGCAGTGTTTAAAAACTCCACAGTCAAAATATAAAACTGATCAGAAAAACATTAACCTAGGTTTGTATGAGCTCAAAAAATAAAATAGAACTTTATGATGTGGGAAAAAGCAATAATAAAATAGATATTGAAAAAAACACTCTGGTTAATCACTGTCATAGATGTAAGAATAGCCAAGCTGGAGCTCTGGATATCAGCTGTTATGGATTTGACTCAAATCATCTTCTTTTTGGACTGTAGAAATTGCTTTGGTTAGTCTCTCTGGAATCCAAATCGGTTGCTGTTCTCCCTGTGGAAACACAAACAGAACCCCGACTCCAGACAATCACTGGGTCAGGACCTTTCCATTGTCCTGTTAGAATATCTTTCCAAAGTACCTTAGGCTTATGTACATTTTTTGCATACATATGCCTTTCCTCAGCACTAAGTCCTTATGAATCCAAATTTTAAAAGTTTAGAGTAAAAAGGGTTATTTTAAGTTTATCTTTGGGGGATATATACCCCTTAAAGATCCTTTTAAATTTAACTCTCTCAAAAGCATTCTGCCTTAGTTTTTAGAATTATTTAAGTCCCTTTAATTTTTTGATGTGGTTTTAAACCAATTTTTTTTTTAGTTTAATGATTTCTAAATTGGCTCTTGACTATAAATTTTAACACCCTCATCTGAGACTTCTAATTTCTGCACCACCAGAAATTAAAGTTGATGGGCTTTTTGAAAAAAAAAATTACTAATAATCTCCTTGTTTTTCTATTTTATCCAATATTTGACTTTAAACTTCTCTCATCTACCTTTTTTCTATCCTGAATGTCTGTATATAATAGTTGCCTTAGCTTTTTGTATTTTTTATATGAAATACCTTTATTTGACATTTTTAACCAATTTTATCTTGTTTCTATGTTCTAGTTTTCCTTTAAGGTTAGTACATTCACCCTTAGATGCTTTTTTTCCTCCTATTTTTTTTTTTCATATTTTTGGGGTTTAAAATTCTTGTCTTCCTACATTTTTTTTCTACATCTTCTTTTTTTCTTTTTAAGTTTCTATACTTCTGTCTTTAAAGTTTTTCACTTCAAATTTTTAATCTTCTTTATCTAAATATCTTTTATCTTATTATCGTTCCATTTTCATTTTTTTAAGTAATGCCTTTACGATTAACTAGGCTTCGAATGACGCAATCTTCCCTCCTTCATGAAGGCATTTTAACCACCTTCAATTTAACCTTTTAAAGCCTTTTGCAACTTACTTAGACATTTTGCAACTTTTTACTTTACCACACACAGATTATCTCATCTAGAAACATTTCTTTTTCTTATAACCTTCCATATTAAAATATATTTCCACATCTTGAATCTTTTTATCTCTTTTTTATTTTTTCTGCCATGAAGGTATCTCAACCACCTTCAATTTAACCTTTTAAAGCCTTCCAATTATCATCTATACTGTACTTTTAAATGTACTTTTTTCACCACCTACAGCTTCACTCTTTTAAATGAGGCTTAGATTTTGTTTAAATCGCTTCAATGTTAGTTTACATGGCTGCCCTTCAACCAAAGGCTATTTTTTAACTCCATTGAGAAGCTTTGTCTCAATCTGCCATGTACAAATACCTTTTTCTTCTTTCTTCCTTTCTCAAGCTTTTAAAGTAAGTCTAGTTTCCTCAAAATCTTTTTAAATTGCATTTTACAACTTTTTTTACTTTACCGCACAGAGATTATCTAATCTAGAAACATTTCCTTCTTTTCTTTTTTTAACCTTTATATTAAAATATATTTTCACATCTTGAATATTTTTATATCTCTTTTGTAGCTGTTAACCCTTTTTATAAATTCACATTTTGAAATAACCCTTATAAAATTTCTGATTTAGACAAATTACTCTACTTTAATAAGATGAAATACTTTCATGTTTTTTTTTTTATGGTACTATAATACTATAATTGAAACCCAACTGAAACTTCTTATACTCTTTGTATATAAATTATATCTGATAGAATCTTAACACTTAGTAACCTTGTTTCAGCAAAGACACAGACACAAAGCAATATTAAACTTTTTTCCATTTACCAATTTATGAAAACACATATAATGTTTAAATATATTACCTTATGGAACTTAATAAGTAAGAGTACTTGATTTTATATTTAGTGGTTGATATTTTAACACTTTTCCTTTGTAAATTAATCAGATGTCTGTAAAAACCAAGATCTTAGACAATTGTAGTAAACAGAACTAGCCATCTCTTTCTTGAAGAAAAATCCTTCTACAGGATACCATGATGGTCCCATTGATATACTTAATAACTCATCTTTAAAAAGCCATGTGCTACATTTTTGTATTGTATAAACATATGTCCTAACTGTTCTTGGTCTTACTGGGGTGCCTCTTTCCTCTAACAATTTTTCTTCCTTGGAGGTGAACAACTTCAAACCTTGAGTCAACCATTTTCCCCAGTTTGCCTGAGAAAGTTCTAGGAACAGGCAACTTGAAATAAATACTAATAATAATAGTAATAATAAGTCAAAACAAGAACACATTGTTTTTTGCTATTCCTCAGGGACGAGCAATTTCACTTACCTCTCAGCTTCAGACGTTCTGCGTACGGACCACCAAATGCCGCAGTCTGGCTGGGCACAAAATCAGGAGCCACTCACAGGCTTGTAGATTCAAACAGCAATTCTTTATTCCTCAACTCATACCAGCACTCTACAAACACGTTCTGGGGAAATCCACATTCTCCGCCCCATTCACGTTCTGGGCGAAATCCCAAATACTCTCTCAATCCCAGGAGAACTCAATGAGAACTCAATGGGAACTCAAGGAGCAGGTGCGCCTGAGGCAGCAGGATATGCCCTATTCCCAGCAGGGTACACCTTAAACCTGGAACCGCCCTAAACCCGGATTGTCCTAAACCAGGGACACCCTAAACCCGGATCCACCCTAAACCCAGATCCGCCCTGGTTCTTGAGCAAGGTCACCTTACATGCAATGACACTGCAAATGACCTGTGTCATGCCATGCGTCATTCTTACTGAGCAATGGCCCTCAGCAAATTGCAATACTAGTTCATACATTACCATAGCCCTAATCCTAGCCCTAACCAAACCCAAAACCAAGCCCTAATCCAAGCCTTAACCCTGGCATTAAACCTAACCCTAAACCTTACCCTAACCCAGAACATAGCCCTATACTTTACCCTAACCCTAGCCAGACTTCTAACCATAACCCTAGCCCTATCACTAGCTCTAACCCTATCCATTACCCTAACCCTAACCATAATTCTAATGGTAACCCTAGGCCTAACCCTAAACTTATCCCTAACCCTAACCCATTTCATTAACCTAAACCTAACCTGAACCCTAAACCTAACCATATCATTACCCTAACTCTAATCCTAATGCTAATTCAAGACTTAACCCTAAACCTTAACTCAACCGAAACCATAACTCTGCCACTTCCCATGATAATATACCTAGCTAAAACCCTGACCCTACCCCTAAACCTAATCTTTACACTATACCTAGCCATAAACCTAAAACCATCGCTAGCCATAATCCTAGACCTGATATTTGCCCTAGCCATAATTCTAGCCCTAAACTTAACACAAAAAAATCCATAACCCTAACCCTAATCCTAGCCCTAATCCTATCCATAACCCTAGCCCTAAATTTAGCTCTAACCCTGTCAATTACCCTAAACATAACACTAATTATAATGTTAACCCTAGGCCTAAATCTTACCCTATCCCTAACCATAACCCTATCCACTATGCTAAATCTAACCTGAACACTAAATCAAACCCTATCATAACCCTAACCCAAACTCTAACACTAATTTGAGCCCTACCCCTAAACCCTTACCTAAACAAAACCCTAAACCTCACCCTGACCCTAATTATACCCCTAGTTCTAAATTTGACCCCTACTTGAAAACTAACACTTACACTAAACATAGCCATAAACCTAAAGCTAAAACTATCCCTAACCGTAACCTTAGGTCTGACATTCACCCTAACATTAATCCTAGCCCTAACCCTAACACAAACCCTAGCACTCATCCAAGCCCTAAACTTAGCTTTAATCATAACTCTAATGAACCCCTGGCCCTAACCCTAATTCTAACCTTCACTCTATCCCTATCCCTAGATCTAACCCCATCGTTTACACAAAACCTCCCCTAAGCCTAAAACTAACCCTAGGCCTAAACATAACCATAAACCTAGCCCTATTCCAGCCCTAATTAAGCCATATACATAACCAAACACTAAGCTTAGCCGAAAGACTAACTCTCACTCTCGCCCTAGCCCTATTCCCAGGTCTAACTCTATCCTTTACCATAACCCTAATCCTAGCCATAAATCGATACCTAACAGTAGCCCTATCCTTAGCCCTAGACCTAACCCTAGATTTAATCCTAAATCAAAATTTAACTTTAACCCTAAGCATAAACCTAAACCTAACACTAGCCGTAAACCTAATGCTAAACCTAATACTAGCCCTAATCATAGCCCTAGCCCTAAAACAAAACCGAGCCATAGTCCTAATTTTAAAACTTAACCTAAACCAAAACCTAACCCTACACCTATCTCTAACCCTAGCCCTAATTTGAGTTCAAACCCTAACCCTAAAACTACTCTGACCTTGAATTTGACCATAGCACTAACCGTAGCTCTAAATGTTATACCTAACCCTAACACTAGACCTAGTCCTAACCCTAATCCTATAACTAGCTCAAATTGTAACCCTAGACCATACATTGGCAATAAATCTAAAACTAGCCCTAACTCTAACCAAAACCTAGCCTTAATGCAACACCTAACCCTAGCTTTAACCCTAAACCTAAACCAAACACTAGCCCTAACCCTAACCCTAAACATAACCCTAATCGTAGCTCTAATCCTATCCCTTACCCTAAGCTTACTCTAACCCTAATGCTAACCCTAGACCTAACCCTAATCCTCAGCCTAACCCAACCATCACCCTATTACTAGTCCTAACCCTACCCTTCATTCTAGCTCTAAAAATAACCCAAACCCTAAACCTAACCCTGACACTTATTCTGACCCTAACAGTAACTGTATGTCTAAACCTGACCCTAACCATAAACAGAATCCTAACACTAGCACTAGCAATAAACTTATACCTAAACCTAACCATAACCCTAGCCCTAGATCTAAACCTAATCCAAACTCTAGCCATATCTCGAGCCCTAGACCTAAACAAAAACCTAGCCCTATTGATAAACCTTAACCTAACATAAACACTAACCTTACCCCTAGACCTAACTCTAGTGATAATTCTGGATTTAACCCTAACCCTACCTATAACCCGAACACTGACCCTGACCCTAACACTAACCCTAGCTCTAAACATCACGCTAATGGTAACCCTAACCCTAAAACTTCATCTAGCCATAACACTTACCCAAAAAGTAGCCCTAAACATTATCCTGATTTATACATTAGTTGTAAGCCTAACACTAGCCCCAACCTAACCCAAAACCTGGCCCTAAGCCGAGTGCAAACACTAGTTTTAACCCTAACCATAAAAAACTAGCCCTAATCCATACCCTAACCCTATATCTAACCCTAGCTTTTATCCTATCCATAAACTTAAGCTAAACTCTAAACCTATTGCTAACTGTAGTCCTAAACCTAATCCTTAGCCTAACCCAAACCCTAACCCTGACACTTATTCTGACCCTAACACTAACTGCAGGTATAAACCTGACCCTAACCCATAACCGAACCCTAATATTAGCCCTACTGGTAATCATATACTTAAACCTAAACCTAACACCAGCTCTAGAATAAACCTAGTCCTAAATCTATCCATATCTCTAGCCCTAGACCTGAACAACAACCTAGCCCTAGCCCTAACAATAACCCCCTACCTAACCCAAACACTAACCCTACCCTTAGACCTAACCCTAGTTCTAATTCTGGCACTAAACCCAACATTATCTCTAACCTGAACAGGGGCCCTTATCCAAACATAATACTAGCTTCAAAGCTCATCCTAAACCAAAACCTAATCCTAACATTAGACCTAGTCATAACCCTGACCCTAAAATTAGATCTAATCATAATCCTAGCTCTTATATTAACCATGGCCCTAATCCTAAGCCTAAACTAACACAAAACCTAGCCCTAATTTTAGGTCTGAACATAGCCTTAAGTGTAACTCTAAACCTAACCCTAGCCCTACCCTAACCCTAAGCCTCATTTTAGACCTAACCCTAGCTCAAAGCCTAAACTTTACCCTTCACATAACCCTAGCCGTATCTCAAACCCAAACCTAACACTAGCCCTAATCCTAACATTAACCATAGACCTAACTACAGCTCTAATTATATCAACTACCTTAACCCTAACCCTAATCCTAACCCTAATCTTAACCATAAGCCTATCCCTAACAATAGCTCTAATTCTATCCACTACCCTAATCATAATCCTAACCCTAATGCTAATCCTAGGCTTTACCCTAACCCTATCACAATCCCTAAGACTATCAATTGCCATAAAACTAACTTAAAACCTAATCCTAAGCCTATTCATTACACTAACCCTAACTCTAACCCTAATGCTAACAGGAGCCCTAAACCTAAACCTTAAACTAAATCAAACCTTAAGCCAAACACTGACCCTAACAATACACATAGCTGTAAATTAGACCCTTACCCTAAAACTAACCCTTACACTAGACCTAACCATAAACATTAATCAAAACCTATCCCTAATGTAACCCTAGACCTGACATTAGCCCTAGCCCTAATCCTAGTCCTAACCCTATCACGAACACTAGCTCTCATCCTAGCCCAAATTTAGCCTTAATCATAACCCTAACCCTAATTCTAACCCTTTCTGTAGCCCTAAACCTAGTTATAACCCCATTTCTTACCCTAAACCTAAACCAAACCCTAACCCTAACACTAAACCTAGCCCTAATTTTAACCCTAGAACCAACCCTTACCCTAATCCTAGCCCTAATCCTACATCTAACCCTAATCCTAGCTTTAAGACTAACTATCACTCTTGCCCTAGCCCTAGCCCTAATTCTAACCCTATCACTTACCATAATCTAATTCCTAGCCCTAGCCTAGAATAACCCTAGCCCTAACCTTACACCTTGCCCTAACCCTGGATCTAAACCTAATTCTAAATCTAACCCTAATTCTACACCTAAACCTAACCTTAACACTAGCCCTAATCCTAACACAAATCCTAAAAACTAGCCCTAACCATAGGCTTAGACCTAAAAAAAAAAACAAAAAAAAACTGAGCCATAACACTAATCATAAACGTTTACCTAAACCAAACCCTAAATTTATACCTAGCCCTAAGTTTAGCCCTAATTTAAGTCCTAATCTTAACCCTACAACTACCCCTAAACATGTCTCTGACATTAACACTAACCCTACCTCTAAACATCACCCTAAACCTAAACCTTAACCTAACACTAGACCTGGTCCTAACCCTAATTCTAAAACTAGTTCTAATCATAACCCTAGATCATATATTAGCTGTAAACTTAAACCTAATTCTAACCCAAACCTAGCCCAAATCTGATACCTAACTCTAGCTTTCACCCTAAACCTAAACCTAACACTAGCCCTAACCCTTTACCCGAACCCTAGCTCTAACCCTAGCTCTAACTTTATACTTTACCCTAGCCAAAACCCAATTCTAATGCTAACCCTAGTCCTAGAACTAATCCTTAGTCTAACCCAAACCCTAACCCTATTACTAGTCCTAACCCTAGATCTCATTTTTGTTATAATCATAACCCAAATTCTAACCCTAATCCTGACCCTTATTCTCACCCTGAACCTAAACCAAACCCTAAAACTAGCCCTACCCATAACCCTATATCTAAACCTAACCCTAACACTAGCCCTAGATTAAACCTGTTCCTAAATCTAGCCATATCTTTAACCAAGACCTAAACAAAAAACTAGCCCTAGCTCTAATGATAACCCTTAACCTAAGCCAAACACTAACCTTACCTCTAGTCCTACCCAATCCTAATTCTGGCTCTAGCCTTAACCCTAACCATAATCCAAACACAGACACTGAAACTAACACTAACCCTAGATATAGAGTTAACCTAACCGAAACCTAAACCTAACACTAGACCTAGCCATAACCGTAAACATAACACTTACATTACCATAGCACTAAAACTAGCTCTATACCTAACACAAATCCTAGCCCTAATCCAAGGCCTAAATGTAACCAAAAGTGTAACCCTAACCCTAACCTAACCTTATCCCTTACCCTAAGCATAACCCTCACGCTAACCCTAACCCACACCTTAGACCTAACCCTAGATTAAACCCAAAACCAAACCCTAAACATAGACCTAGCCCTATACCTAAACCTAATCCTAATCCTAACCCTAATCATAATGTTAACACTAGCCATAATATTATCTCTAATATTATCCATTACCCTAAACCGAACCTTAACCCTAATGATAACCCTAATTCTAATCCTGATTGTAAACCTAATCCTAGACCTAACCCTAAACCTAACCCTCATTGTAGCCTTAACCATAGATAAAACCCTAATGCTTACTCTAACACTAGCCCAAACCCTAACACTAAACCTAAACCTAAAACTACCCTGAAGCCTAGCCTGACATCTAACCCTATCCATTACTCTAATTCAAATGATAGTCTTAGCCCTAACCTTAACACTTACCCTAAACCTAAAACTACCTCTAACCCTAACTCAACATCTAACCCCATCCATTAACCTAACTCTAAAGATAACCTTAGCCCTAATCCTAACACTAACCCTAACCTTAAATGTAAATCTAATCCTAGACATAATCCTAAACCTAACCCTCACCCTAGCACTAACCCTAGCTCAAAACCTAACCTGTACAGTAAACCTAACCCAAACCCTAACCCTATCCCTAGCCCTAACCCTAACTCAATCCCTAATCTATTCCAAAACCCTAGCACTAACCCTAGCTCTAATGCTATTCATTACCCTAACAATAACCCTAACCCAAATGCTAACCCTAAGCCTAACCCTAACCCTATCACTAACCCTAACCCTACCAATTATCCTAATCTTAACCTGAATCAGAAACCTAAACCTAATCATAAACCAAACCCTAATTCTAACCCTAACGCTAATTTGAGCCCTAACCATAATAATTAACCTAACACAAACCAGAAACCTGACCCTGACCCTAAAAATATACCTTACTCTTAACCTGGGCCTTACCCTAAATCTAACATTAAACCTAGCCATGAACCTAACCTTATAACTATCCCTAGCTGTAACCCTAAACCTGACATTATCCCTATCCATAAAACTTGCTCTAACACTAACGCAAAACCTAGCCCTAATCCTAACCCCAACTCTAGCCTTAATTCTAACACAAACCTAACCCTATTCATAATTCTAATCAACCTAATTCTAATCATCGCCCTAGACCTAAACCTAGCTATAACCCCATCCCTTCCCCTAAACCTAACCCTAAACCTAATCTTAAACATATCCCTAACCCCAGGCATAATCCTAACACTAATCCTAGACATATTCCTAGCCCTAATTTAGCCCTAAACTTAACCCTAACACTAGCCTTAAGAATAACTCTAATTGTCGCTCTAACTGTATTCCTAGTTCTAACCCTATCCCTTACCATAACCCAAACACTAGACCTAACCTTAGCCCTAACCCTAGCCATAGCCCTAACCCTAAATTTAACCATAACAATAAATGTACCCCTAAGCCTAAACTCACCATATCACTATCAATAACACTAACATTAATTGTAAAACTACCCTTCACTTTATCCTTAGCCCTAAAACATAACGAGCCGGAGCACTAAATGTAACCTTAACCTAAACCAAACCCTAACCCTACATCTAGCCCTAAGCTTACCCCTAATTCGAGTCCTATCCCCAACCTAAAACTAACCCTGACCCTGACTCTGAACCTAACACTAACCCTAGCTCAAAACATCACCCTGAACTTAAACCTAACCATAAAACTAGACTTAGCCCTAATCGTAACCCTAGTTCTTACATTTGCTGTATCCCTAACACTAGCCCTAATGTTACCCAAAATCTAGCCCTAATGCAAGACCCAACCCTATCTTTAACCCTAACTCTAAAATTAAAACAAGTCCTAAATCTTACCCTAAACCTAACCCTAGCTTTAATCCTTGCACTAACCCTAAACTTAACACTAACCCTACCACTAACAGTAACCATAACCCTAGCCCTAAACCTAGCTCTAACCCTATCCATTACCCTAACCCTAACCCTAATCCTAACCCTAATGCTAACCCTCGGCCTAACCCTAACACATTAGCTAACCCTACTATCCATTACACTAAAAATAACCATAACCCTAAACCTAACCAAATACTAAACCTAGATGTAACACTAACCCTAAATCTAGCCCTAATTGTAACCCTAGTTCTTACATTAGCTGTAGCCCTAAAGCTAACACAAAACCTAGCCTAGCCCTAATCCAAGCTCCAACCCTAGCTTTCACCCTAACCCTAAACCTAAACCTAGCCCTAACCCTGACCCTAACCCTAGCCCTAACACTAGTGCTAACCCTATCACTTACCCTAAGCCAAACTCTAACACTAAAGCTACCCTTGTTCTAAACCTAATTCTTAGCCTAACCCAAAACCTAACTCTATTACTAGTCCTAACCCTAATTCTCAATCTAGCTCTATCACTATCCCATACCCTAACCCTAACCCTGACCCTTATTATGAACCTAACACAAACCATAGGTCTAAACTTGACCCTAACCCTAAACCGAACCCTAACATTGGCACTACCTGTAACCCTATAACTAAACCTGACCCTAAAACTAGACCTAGGCCTACACTTAATCCTTTATCTAGTGATAACTCTAAGCCTAGCCCTAAACAAAAACTTAGTCCTAGCCCTAATAATAACCCTTAACCTAACCCAAACACTAGTCCTACCCCTAGATCAAATCCAGTCCAAATGCTGGCCCTAACAATAAACCTAACCCTAAACTGAACACTGACCTTATCCTAACACAAACTCTCGCTCCAAAACTTATCCTAACAAAACACATAACCCTAATATTAGACCTAGCCATATCACTAACCCTGAAACTAGCCATCACCATAGGCCCAAACCTACCTCTAACTCTATCCATTACCCTAACTCTAACCGTAACCCAAATGCTAACCCTATCCCTAACCCTCACACTGACTCTAACCCTATTCTTCGTCCTTATGCAAACACTAGCTCAATCCCTAACCCTTAAACTTAACCTAACCCTAACACTAACCCATGGCCTAAACCTAAACTTAACCTTAATGCTAGCCCTAATACTAACCTTAACACTATCCATAACCCTAGCTTTAAGCCTACATATTACCCTAACTCTAACCCTAAACTTAATGATAAACCTAGCCCTAACCCTAGCTCTAACCCTACCCATTATCTTAACCCTAACACTTACCCAGATGATAACCGTAGCACTTACCCTAAATCTAACCTAACCCTAACTGTAGACATAACCATAAACCTAACCCTTGCCATAGAGCTAACCCTTGCTCAAACCCTAACCATTTCCCTAAACCTATCCCTAAGCCTAACCATTGCCCTAAACCCATCCCTAAGCTTAACCGTAAGACTAAACCTAACCCAAACCTAAACCTAAAATGACATCAAACCCTATCCAATACCTTAAACCTAATGATAACCCTAGCCCTAAACTTAACACTAACCATTACCCTAAACATAACTTTAACCTAGACCTAAACCTAAACCTAACCCTTGACCTAGTGCTAATCATAGCTCAAACTCTAAACCATACCCTAAACCTAAACTTAACCCTAACACTAGGCCTAACCCTAAACCTAGCCCTAACCCTATCCCTTAGCCTAAGCACAACCATAACCCTAAGGCTAATCCTAGGCCTAACCCTAAACCTTTTGCTAACTCTAACCCTATCAATTACCCTACACCTAACATGAACCCTAAACCCAAACCTGTCATTACCCTAATGCTAATTCAAGTCTAAATCTAAACCCTAACCTAAACCAAACGTGAAACCTAATTCTAATCCTAAAAATACCCCTGGCTCTAAACCTGACCCTTACCCTAACCTGAACCCTTACACTAGACATAGCCATAAATCTAACCCTCAATCTATCCCTAATGTAAGCCTAGACCTGATACTAGCCCTAGCCCTAATTCGTGCCATAACCCTAAAACAAACCCTAGCCCTCATCCTATCCCTAAACCTAGCCTTATTACTAAATCAAACCATAACCCTAGCCCTAACCAAAATTTTAACCTTTGACCTAGCCCCAAAACTAGCTCTAACCCCATCTCTTCCCCTAAACATAACCCTATCCCTAAACATAAACCTAAGCCTAAACTATGCCTAACCCTAATATAAACACTAGACCTAATCCTAGCACTAATTTAGCCCTAACAAACCTAACTCTAGCCCTAAGGCTAACTCTAACTTTCGCCCTAGCACTATTTCTAGTTCTAACCCTATCCCTTACCATAATCCTATCGCTTGCCTTTACATTATCCCTAAACCTAGCTCTAGCCCTAATCCTATATCAAACCCTAACTCTAAATCTAACCCTAACCCTAAGCTAAACCTCTCACTAACACAAGCTGTAACACTAATGCTAGTCCTAAAACTAGCCCTACTCTAGCCCTAGCCCTACAAAACAACCGAGCCATAGCCCTAACCATAACCTTCAACATAAACCAAACCCTAAGCCTACACCTAGCCCTAAACCTAGCTCTAATTCAAATAATATCCCTAATCCTAAAACAAACCCTGACCATGACCCTAAAACTAAACCTAGCTCTAAACATCACTCAAAACCTAAACCTAAACCTAACCCTAGACTAGCTCTAACACTAACCCTAAAACTAGTTCTAATCGTAACCCTAGTTCTTATATTGGCTGTAGCCCTAAACCTAGCCCTAACCTAACCCCAAACCATCCCTAATCAGAGCTGTAACACTACATTTAACCCTAAACATAACCCTAATTCTAGCCCTATCCCTTACCCTAAACCTAACCATATCCCTAATTCCTGAGATAACCCAAAACCTAACCCTAACCCTAGCCTTACTCGTAACCGTAAACCAAGCCCTGACCCGAGCTGTAACCCTTCTATTACCCTAATCCTAATCCTAACCCTAATGCTAAACCTAGGATAACTCTAAACCTATTCCTAACCCTAAACTTATTTAAACCCTAAACTTAAACTAGGATAACTCTAAACCTATTCCTAACCCTAAACTTATATATTAACCTAAACCTAACCTGAACCCTAAACCTAACAATATCCATAAACCTAATCCTAACCCTAATAATTTTTACCCTAAAACTATCTCTAACCATAAACTAGGACCTGACATTAGCCATAGCCTTAATGAAGCCCTAACCCTAAAACAAACTCTAGCCTTAATCCTAGCCATAATATTAGCCTTAATCCTAAACCTAACCCTAACCATAGACCTAAACCTAAATTTAACCCTCCCTTTGTAGTTCTAACCCTAACCCTCATTTTAGCTCTAAATTTAACCAAAACCCTAACTCTAACTCTGACCCTTATTCTGACCCTAATACTAAACCTGACCCTAAGCCTTATCTGAAAACGAACACTAGCCCTACCATTAACCCTAAACCCAAACCTAACAATAACACTAGCCCTAGACCTAAACCTAATCCTAACTATAGCCATAAACCTAGCCTTAGCCCTAACAATAACCCTTAACTTAAATGAAACACTAACTCTACCCCTAGACCTAACTGTAGTCCTCATTGTGGACCTAACACTAAACCTAATCCTAACCTGAACCCTGACATTTACCCCAACAAAAACCCTAGCTCTAAACCTTATCCTAACCTGAAAACTAACTCTAACACTAGACAAACTCTAAATCTAGCCATAACCATAACTCTAGCTCTTACATTACCCATATACCTAACAGTAGCCCTAAACCTCACACAAAACCTAGCCCTAATTACAGCTCTAAACCTAACCCTAAACATAAATCTATCCCTAAACCTAGCCCTAACCCTAATCCTAACCTCGATCTAATCCTAACCCTAGCTCAAACACTAAACCTTACCCTAAAATAACCCTAGCCAAAACACTAAACCTCACCCTAACTGTAGCCCTAATCCTAACTGTAACCATAGCCCAAACCCTAGCTCTAATTGTATCCATTATACTAACATTAATGCTAAAACTATTGCTAACCCTAGCCCTAAACCTAGCTAAATCCCTAACCCTTACACTTAATCTAAACCTAACACTAACCCAAGGCCTAACCCTAAATCTAACCCCAGCCCTAATCCTAACCTTAACCCAAGCCCTAACCCTAGCTTGATCCCTACCCATTACTCTAAGCATAAACTTATCCCTAATGATAACACTAGACCTAAAGCTAAACCTACCCTAACCCTAAACATAAACCTAACACTAGAACTAATGGAACCTAACCCTAACCCTAAATTTAAGCTATCTCAAATGCTAACCATAATCCTAAACCTAAACCTAATGCTAACCTAAACTAAACCCATCTTTTACCTGACATCTAAACCTATTACTCTAACCCTAATGACAACACTAGCCCTAACCATTACACTAACCATGACCATAACCCTAGACCAAAACATAAATTAAGCTTAGCTATAACAAAAATCCTAGCTCAAACCCTAAACTGTACCCTAAACTTAATCCTAAGTGTAACCCTCGCCCTAACCCTTACCTTAACCCTAACTCTAGCCCTAATCCTAACCATTATCCTAGCCCTAACCCTAGGTCTAATCCTATAAATTACCCTAATGATAACCATAATCCTAATGCTAATCCTAGGCCTAACCCTAAACCTATCACAAACCCTAACCATATCCATTACCTTAAACCTAACCTAACAGTATCCATTACCCTAACCCTAATTCTAACCTTAATGCTAAGTTGATCCTTAACCCTAAACCTTAACCTAACCCAAACCCGAATACTGACCCTGACTTTAATAATACCCCAGCTCTTAATCTGACCCTTTCCCTAAACGTAATACTTTAATTTGACCTAGCCATATACCTAACCCTAAAAATATCACTAACTATAAACCTAGAACTGACATTAGTCCTAGCCCTAATTCTTGCCCTAAACCTAGCACAAAACCTAGCCTAATTCCAGCCTTATATCTAGCCTTAATCCTAAACCTAACCATAACCCTAGCCCTAACCCAAAAAATAATCATAAAACTAGCCCTAAACCTAAACATAGCACTAAAACAAAACCGAGCAAATGGCCTAACGCTAACCTTAACTTAAACCAAACCCTAGCACTACACCTAGATCTAACCCTTGGCCTAATTCGAGTCCTAACCATAACCTTAAAAATAACCCTAACCTGACTTATATCCTAACACTCATCCTAGTTCAAAACACCACCCTAACCCTAAACCTACCGTAATCTTATCCCTAGACCTAACCCTAAACCTAGCTGTTACCCTAGCTCAAAACTTAACCTTTATGCTAAACATAAACCTAAACCTAGTTCTAACACGAATTCTAACCTTAACTCAAGGCATATTCCTAACCATAACTCTAGTTCTGACCCTATAAACTACCCAAATATAACCCTTACTCTAATGCTAAGCCTAAGCCTAACCCTAGCCCTATCACTAATGCTAACCATATCAATTATCCTAAACCAAACCTGAACCTTAAAACAAACCCTAAGTATACCCCAACCCTAAACCTAACGCTAATTTGAGCCATAAACCTAAATCTTTAAATAAGCCAAATTCTAATCCTAATATTTCCCTGAGCTCTAAACCTGACCCTTACCCTAAACCTAACCCTTACACTTACATTAGCCATAAGCCTCACCCTAAAACTATCTTTAACCATAACCCTAGACCTGATATTAGCCCTAACACTAATCCTAGCCCTGAATCTAAAACTAACACTATCGCTCATCCTAGACCTAAACCTAGCCTTAATCATAACCCTAACTCCAACCCTAGTCCTAAACCTAACTCTAACCCTCACCCTACTTCTAAACCTAGCTATAACACCATTTTTTAACCTAAACTTAAACCTAACCCTATCCCTATCGCTAGGCCAAAGCTAAACAATAACCCTAGCCCTAATCCTAGCCCTAATTTAACCCTATCCCAAACCGTAAATCTAATTTTAGCCCTATCACTAACTCTAACTCTCACACTAGCCCTAACCCTAAAACTAGCCCTAATCCTAAAACTAGCCCTCACCCTAAAACAAAACTGAACCATAGCCCTAACCCTAACCCTTAACCTAAACCAAACACTTACCCTAACCCTAGCCCTAATTTGAGTGTTAATCTGAACCATAAAAATAACCCTGACCCTGACTCTGACCATAACACTAACCCTAGCTCTAAACATAACCCTAACCCTAACCCTAAATCTAACACTAGACATAGCCCTAACCCTAACCCTAAATTTAGCCCTAAACATAACCCTGGTACTTACATTAGCCAAAACCCTAACTGTAGTACTAACTTAACACAAAACCTAGCCCTAATCCGAGCCATAACCCAAGTTTTAACCCTAATGCTAACCCTAGCCCTAATCATAAACATAACCCTAGCCCTAACCCTAGCTTTAACCCTATCCATTGTCATAAACATAACCCTAACTCTAATGCTAAACCTTGTCCTAAACTTAACCCTATCCCTAATCCTAACCCTATCCATTACCCTAATCCAAACCTAGACTCTAATCCTCACTCTATCATTAACGTAACACTAACCCTAATGCTAATTTGAGCCCTAACTTTAAAACTTAACCTATCCCAAACCCTAACCCAGAACCAGATTGTAAAAATAGTCCTAGATCTAAATCTGACCATAACCCTAACTCAGACCCTGACTGTAAAAATAGTCCTAGCTCTAAACCTGACCCTAACCCTAAAACTATCCCTTACACTGCATGTAGCCATAAACCTAACACTAAATATATCTTTAACAATAACCCAAGACCCAATATTAGCCTTAGCCCTAATCCTAGCACTATACTTAAAAAAAAAAAAAAAAAAAAAAAACCTAGCCCTCATTCTAGCCCCAAGTGTTAAGGTTAGGGTTAGGATTGGGATAGGGACAGGGTTAGTGCTAAAGTTAGGATTAGTGTTAGTGTTAGGGTTATGGTTAGGTTTAAAATTTGGTTTAGTTTTAGGGTTAGGGTTTGTGTAGGTTTATGGTTAGGGTTAGGTTACTGATAGGGTTAGGATTAGGGTTCGGTTTAGGTTTTATGTTAGGGTTATGGTTATGGTTAGTTTTAGGGTTAGGGTTAGGATTAAGTTTAGGGTTATTGTTAGGGTTGGGGTTAGGGTTAGGATTAGTTTTAGTAATAGTGTTAGGGTTAGGGTTAATGTTAGGTTTAGGGTTAATGTTAGGGTTAGGGTTAATGTTAGGGTTATGTTTAGAATTCATGTTAGGGTTAGGGTTAGGGTTAGTGTTAAGGTTAGGTTTAGTGTTAAAGTTATTGTTAGAGTTAGGTTTACAGTTAGGTTTAGGTATAGTGTTAGATTTAGAGATAGGTTTAGGATTAGTTTTATGGTTAGGTTAGAGTTACGTTTAGTGTTATTGTTAGTGTTAGCGTTATGGTTAGGATTAGTTTTAGGGTTAGGGTTAGTTTTAGCTTTTTTTTATGGTTAGTGTTAGGGTTAGGATTAGAGTTAGGTAAGGAATAAGGTTAGGGTTGTGTTAGGTTTAAGGTTATAGTTTCGGTTAGGGTTTGTGTTAGTGTTAGGGTTAGGGTTAGGTGTAGGGTGAGGGTTAAGTTTAGGGTTAGTGCTAGGGTTACAGTTAGGGTTAAGTTTAGAATTAGTGTTAGGGATAGCAATAGGGTTAGGGTTAGGTTTAGGATTAGGGTAAGTTATAGGTTACTGGTAGGGTTAGGATTAGTGTTAGGGTTAGGGTTCAGGTTAGTGTTATTTCTCAGTTTAGGGTTAAAGTTAAAGCAAGGTTTAAGGTTAGGTTTAGGTTTAAGGTTAGGTTTAGTGTTAGGGTTTGGTTTAGGATTATGGTTAGGGTTAGGTTAGGATTAGTTTTAGGCTTAGTGTTAGGGTTTGTGTTATGGTTATGGTTAGGGTTAGGGTTAGGGTTACTGTTCGGATTAGGGTTAGGGTTTGAGGTAGGGTTAATGCTTGTGTTAGGTTAGGGTTAGGGTTAGGGTTAGTGTTAGGGTTTTGGTTAGAGTTGCAGTGTTTTTTTTTTTTTAAATTTGTGTTTAAAGTTAGGTTTAGTGTTAGGGCTAGTATTAGGGTTAGGGTTAGGGTTAGGGTTAGGGTTAGTGATAGGGTTAGTGTTAGAATTAGTGTTAGTTTTAGGTTTAGGGTTACGGTTTATATTAGGTTTAGGGTTAGGGTGAGTGTTAGGGTTAGGGTTAGGTTTAGATGAGGGTTACTTTTAGTGTTTTGGTCAGTGTTAGAATAAGGGTTATGGGTGGTGTTAGGGTTAGGCATAGGTTTAGAGTTAGTGTTATGCTTTGGTTTAGGGTTAGTGTTAGGGTTATGGTTAGAAATAGTGTTAGTGTTAGGGGAAGGGTTAGGGTTAGGGTTAGTGTACTGTTAGGTCAGGGTTAAGTTTAGGGTTAGTTTTAGTGATAGTGTTAGGGTTAGGGTTGCTGATAAGTTTAGGTTTATGTTTAGGGTTAGTGATAGTGATAGGGTTAGGGTTGGGGTTAGGGTTAGTATTGGAGTTAGGCTTAGGATTAGTGTTAGGGTTAGTGTTAGTGTTAGTAATAGGGTTAATGTTAGTGTTATGGTTAGTGTTAGTGTTAGGGTTATTTTTAGGGTTAGTTTTAGGGTAAGTGTTAGGTTTAGGGTTATGGTTATGGATAGAGTTAGTGTTAGTGTTAGGGTTAGGTTTAGGATTAGTGTTACTGTATGGGATAAGGATAGGGTTAGGGTTAGTGTTAGGGTTTGTGTTAGAGTAAGAGTTAGGGTTAGGGTTATGCATATGGTAGGATTCAGGTTATGGTTAGGTTTGGGGTTAAGTTTGGTTTGGGTTAGTGTTAGATTTAGTGTAATATTTAGGCTTAAGTTTATTGTTTATTATAGGATTTATTGTTTATAATAGATTTAGTGATATGTTTAGGGTTCAGTTTATTGTTTATTATAGGATTATGGTTAGGTTAAGTTTTGTGTTAGGTTTAGATTTAGTGTTATGTTTAAGGTTAAGTTTATTGTTAGGGTTACCATTAGATTTTGGTTAAGGTTAGTTTTAGGGTTAGTGTTAGGATTAGGGTTAGGGTAAGGTTTAGGTTAGGTTTAGGGTTAGGGTTAGGTTAGAGTTAGGTATGGTGAGCATTAGGGTTTGTGTCAGTGTTGGGTTAGTGCTAGGTTTATGGTTACCAAAATGGTTATTGTTTGTTTTAGGGTTCAGGTTAGGGTTAGGGTTTTGTAGGGTTAGTGTTAGGATTAGGGTTACGTTTTGTGTTTTGGTTAGGAATAGGTTTAGGGTTACTGTTAGGATTAGGGTTAGGGTTAGGGTTAGGGTTAGGTTTGTGTTAGGATGAAGGATACTGTTAATGTTAGGGATTGGTTTAGGGTTAGGGTTAGGGATAGGGCTAATACTAGGGATAGGATTATGGTTGGGGATAGTGTTAGGGTTAGTGTTAGTGTTGGCATTAGGTTTAAGGTTAGTGTTAGGGTTAGGATTAGGGTTAAGTTCAGTTTTAGAGTTATTGTTAGGTTTAGAGTTTGTGTTAAAGTTACGTTTAGGGTAAAGTCATGTTTTGTGTTAGGGATAAGTTTAGGGTTCGTGTTATGTTTAGGTTTAGGGTTAGGGTTAGGATTAATGTTTAGGTTAGTTTTAGTGTTATTGTTAGTTAGGGTTAGGGTTAGGGTTAGGGTGAGTTTTAGGGTTAGTATTAGCTTTCAGGTTAGCGTAGGTTTATGGTTAGGGTTAGGGATAGAGTTAGTGTTAGGTTTAGGGTTAGTATTAGGGTTAAAGTTAGGGTTAGAGTTTGGGTTAGTGTTAGGGTTTGTGTAAGGGTTAGTGTTTGGTTTATGGTTACGGTTTGAATTTGGGTCAGGATTGGTGTTTGGGATAGTATTAGGGTAATGGTTAGGGTTAGACTTAGGGTTAGTGTTATAGTAAGTGTTAGAATTTGGTTTAGGTTTAGGGTTAGTGGTAGGGTTATTTTTAGGGTTCGTGTTAGGGTTAGGTTTATGTGCAGGCTTAGGGTTAGTTTTAGGGTTAGTGTTAGGGTTAGGGTTAGAAATAGAATTAAGGTTAGATATAGTTCTAGTTTTAGTGTTTGGGTTTGGGTTAGGTTTAGTTTTAGTGTTTGTGTTAGGGATAGAGTTAGGTTTAGGGTTAATGATAAGGTTAGTTTTAGTGTTTGTGTTAGGGTAAGGGTTAGTGTTAGGGTTAGGGTTTTGGTTAGGCTTAGGTTTAGTTTTAGAGTTAGTGTTAGTCTTAGGGTTAGTGTTAGGGTTTCTGTTAGGTGAGGATTAGGGTTCGAGTTTCATTTAAGATTAGGGTTATCTTAGTGTTAAGGTTAGGGTTTGGGTTAGTGTTACAGTTAAAGTTAGGGTTACAGTTAATGTTAGTGTTAGGGTTAGAGTTAGGATTAGCGTTAGTGTTAGGTTTAGGCTTAGGTTGAGTGATAGAGTTAGGGTTTAAATTAGAGTTATTATTAGGTTTAGGGTTAGTTTAGAGTTAAGGTTATGATTTTGGTTAGGGTTCTTTTTTAGGGTTAATGATAGGTTTAGTGTTAGGATTAGGATTAGGGTTACTGTTAGGGTTAGCATTAGGGTTAGGGTTAGTGTTAGCTTTAGTGTTAGGTTTAGGGTTAGCATTAGGGTTAGTGTTAGGTTTTTTGTTAGGTTTAGGGTTAGTGAAAGGGTTAGTGTTAGGGTTAGGATTAGTGTTACTGTTAGGGTTATGTTTAGGGTTAGATTTAGGTTTAGTGTAGGTTTAGGTTTAGGGTTAGGTTAGTGATAGGATTCGGGTTAGGCTTTGGTTTAGGTTTCATGTTAGGGTTATGGTTAGTGTTACTCTTAGAATTAGATTTAGGGTTAGTGTTAGGTTTAGGTTCGGGTTAATGTTAGTAATAGGGTTAGGTTTAGGGTTAGTTTTTGTTGGGGTTAGGGTTCATGTTAGGTAAAGGTTAGGGTTAGTGTTAGGTTTGGCTGTAATGTTAAAGTTAGGGTTAATATTATGGTTATGGTTAGGGTTAGGTATAGTGTTAGCGTTAGGGTTAGGTTTAGGGTTGATGTTAGGGTTAGAGTTACGTTTAGTGTTATGGTAAGGGTTAGAATTAGGGTTAGGTTTAGTGTTAGGGTTAGGGTTAGTTTTAGCTTTAGGTTTATGATTAGTGTTAGGATTAGGTAAGGGTTAACATTAGGGTTTTGTTAGGTTTAGGGTTATGGTTTTGGTTAGGGTTTGTGTTTGGGTTAGGTTTAGGGATAGGGTTACAGTTAAGTGTAGGGTTAGCGTTACAGTTAGGGTTACTGTTAGGTTTAGAATTAGGGTTAGGTTTACAATTAATGTTAGGTTTAGTGTTAGCCTTAGGGTTAGGGAAAGCTTTAGGGTTAGTGTTAGGGTTAGGGTTAGTGTTAGAATTAGTGTTAGGGTTAGTGTTAGGGATAGGGTTAGGGTTAGTGGTGGGGCTAGGATTAGGATTAAGGTAAGGTTTAGGTTTAGGGTTAAGTTTAGGTTTACGTTTAGGTTTAGTGGTAGGGTTTGAGTTAGGGTTATGTTTAGTGTTAGTTTTAGGATAGGGTTAGTTTTAGGCTTAGTGTTAGGGTTTGTGTTAGTGTTAGGGTTAGTATTAGGGTTAGGGTTACTGTTCGGATTAGGTTTAGGGTTAGGGTTAGGGTTATGTTCAATGTTAGTGTTAGTGTTAGGGTTAGGGTTAGTGTTAGTGTTAGGGTAGGGTTAGATTTATGAAAAGGGTTCTGTTTAGTTTTAATGTTAGGATTAGGGATAGGGATAGGTTTAGTGTTGGGGTTATGGTTAGGATTTGTTTTAGGGTTAGGGTTATGGTGAGTGTTAGGGTTAGGTTAAGGGTAAGGTTTAGTGTGAGGGTTAGGTTAAGTGTTAGTTTTCATGTTTGGTTTTTGTTAGTGTTAGAGTTATGGATAAAGTTAGGATTAGGATTAGTTTTAGCTTTAGTTTTATGGTTAGTGTTAGGGTTAGGTAAGGATTAGGGTTAGGGTTGTGTTACATTTAGAGTTATGGTTTGGGTTATGGTTTTGTTAGGGTTAGGGTTAGGGTTAAGCTTTGTGTTATAGCTAGGGTTAGGTTAGGTAAGTGTGAGGGTTAGGGTTAGCATTACGATAGAGTTAGTGTTATGGTTATGGTTATTGTTAGGGTTAAGTTTAGGGTTAGGATTAAGATTAGGGTTAGTGTTAGGATTTGATTTAGGGTTAGGGTTAGTGTTAGGTAAGGGTGAGGGTTAGGGATAGATTAGTGTCAGGATTAATGTTGGGTTCAGGCTTGTGTTAGGATTAGAATTAGAGTTAATTTTTGTGTTAGTGTTAAGGTTAGGGTTAGGATTAGTGTTAGTGTTAAGGTTAGGATTAGGTTTAGAGTTAGTGTTAGTGTTAGGGTTAGGTTGAGGATTTGGGTTAGTTTCGAGCTTAATGGAATGGTTAGGGTTATTGTTAGTGTTAGTGTTATGGTTATGGTTTGGTTCAGGTTTAGTGTTCGCGTTAGGGTAAGTTTTAGGTTTAGGGTAAATGTTGGGGTTAAGTTTATTGTTAGGTTTAGGGTTAGGGTTAGATTTAGGATTAGTGTCAGGGTTAGGGCTTGGGTTAAGGTTAGGGTTAGAGTTAGATTTAGTTTTAGGGTTAGGATTAGTGTTAGTGTTAGGATTTGTGTTAGGGTTAGTGTTAAGGATAGGGTTAGGTTTAGTGTTAGGGTTAGGGTTAGATTTAGGTTTAGGGTTAGTATTGTGTTTAGGGTTAGGAGTAGAGTAGGGTTATTTATAGAGTTAGGCTTAGGGGTATGGTTGGCCTTAGGGTTAGGGTTAGTGTAGTGTTAGGGATAGAGTAAGGCTTAGGATTATGTTTCATCTTAGGTTAGGGTTAGGGTTAGTGTAATGGCTAGGGTTAGGGTTAATGTTAGAACTAGTATTAGTGTTAGGGTTAGGGTAAGGGTTAGGGTTAGGGATTGTGTTATGTTTAGGAATAGGTATGGGTTAGTGTTACATTTAGGGTTATGATTACAGTTAAGTTTAGTGTTAGAGTTAGGGTTACAGTTAAGGTTATTTTTAGGATATGGGTTATGGTTAGGCTTAGGGTTAGTTATGTTTTAGGCTTATGTTTATAATTTGAGTTGGGATTAGGGTTTGGGTTAGTGTTAGCATTAGGGATATGGTTATGATTACATTAGGATTAGTGTTACAGTTAGTGTTAAATTTTGCATTAAGTTTAGAGTAAGGGTTAATGGTAGGGTTAGAGGTAGGGTTAGGGTAAGGGTTAAGTTTCGGGTTAGAGTTTGGGTAAAGGTAAGGGTTAGGATTAGCATTAGGGTTAGTGTTTGGTTTAGAATTAGGGTTTATGTTAAGGTTAGGGTTATGGTGAGTGTTAGGGTTAAGGTTAGGTTTAGTGTTAGTGTTTGTTTTAGGTTTAGGAGTAGGGTTAATTATAGTGTTAGGGTTAGGGATAGGTTTAGAGTTACTGTTATGGTTACACTTAGGTTTAGGTTTAGTATTTGGTAAGAATTAGTGTTCGGGTTAAGGTTAGTGATAGGGTTAGGTGTAGGGTTAAGGATATTGTTAGTTTAAGGGTTAGGGTTAGTGTTATGGTTAGGATTAGGGTTGGAGTCAGGATTAGGGTTAGAATTATTGTTAGGTTTAGGGTTAGAGTTTGGATTAGGTTAGGGTTAGGGTTGATGTTAGTGTTAAATTTTGTGTTAGTGATTGTCTTAGGATTAGGTTTAGGGTGAGCATTAGTGTTAGAATTAGGGTTATGGTTAGGGTTGGTTTTAAGGTTAGGTTTAGGTTTAATTTCAAAGTAACTGTTAGGGTTAAGTTAAGGGTTAGGTTTACGGATAGGGTTAGTGTTAGTGTTCGAGTAAGTGATTGTGTTAGGTTTCAGGTTCGGGTGAGTGTTACTGTTAGGGTTAGGGTTAGGTTTGTGTCACAGTTAGGGTTAGGGGTAATTATAGTGTATGGTTAGGAATAGGTTAGATTTAGAATTAAGGTTAGGTTTAGTGTTAGTGTTAGTGTTAGGTTTAGGGTTAGTGTTATGTTTAGGATTATGGTTAGGTTTATGGTTAGTGTTATTGTTAGGGTTAGTGTTATTGTAAAGGTTAGATTAGGGTTAGTGTTAGGGTTAGTGTTAGGTTTAGGTTTAGTGTTAGGGTTAGTGTTAGGGTTAGTGTTAGGGTTAGGGTTAGTTAGGGTTAGGATTAGGGTTAGGATTTGTATAAGGGTTACGGTTAGGGTTAATGTTAGGATTACAGATAAGAATAGGGTTATATTCAGGGTTATTATTAGGGTTAGGTTTACTGTTAGGATTATGATTTGGTTTAGAGTTACAGTTAATGTTAGTGTTAGGGTTAGGGTTAGAGTTAGGGTTAGTGTTAGGGTTAGGTTTATGAGTAGTATTAGTTTAATTGTTAGGTTTTGGGTTATATTTCGTTTTAGAATTAGTGATAATATTAGAATTGGGGTTAGGTTTCTTGTTAGGGTTAGGTTTAGGTTTAGGGCTAGTGCTACGGTTGGTGTTAGTGTTAGATTTAGGGTTAGTGTTAGTGTTAGGTTTATTGTTAAAGTTAGGGTTAGACTTAGGATTCGTGTTAGAGTTAGGGTTATTTTTTGCATTAAGGTTAGTGTTAGGGTTATGTTTAGGGTTTGGTTTAGGGTTGGGTTTAGGGTTAGGTTTAGGGTTAGTTTTAGGATTAGTTCTAAGGTTAGGGTTATGGTTAAATTTAAGATTAATTTTAGGGTTAAGTTTAGGTTTAGGATGAGTGTTATGGTTAGAATTAGTGTTTGTGTTAGGGTTAGGGTTAGGGTGAAAGGGTTACGGATAGTTTTATTGTTAGTGTTTGTGTTTTGCTCGGGTTAGTTTTTATTATACTGTTAGGGTTAGGGATAGGTTTAGAGTTAGTTTTAGGGTTAGGTTTAGGGTGAGTGTTATGGTTTGTGTTAGGGTTAAGATTAGTGTTATGGTTAAGATTAGTATTTTGTTTGGGGTTAAGATCAGTGATAGGATTAGGTTTAGGGTTAAGGTTACTTTTAGGATAAGTGTTAGGGTTAGGATTAGGGTAAGGGTTAGGGTTAGTTTTAGGTTTAGGGTTTGAGTTAGGAATAGGGTTAGGGTTATTGTTGGTTACAGTTAGGATTAGGATAAGGTTAGGGTTAATGTTAGTGTTAAGTTTTGTGTTAGGGTCAGTGTTAGAATTAGGTTTATGGTTACTTTTAAGTTTAGCGTTAGGGTAAGGGTTAGTATTAGGGTTAGGGTTAATGTTAATTTTAGGGTTAGTGTTAGGGTTAAGGTAAGGGTTAGGATTAGGGTTAGTGTTAAGTCTAGTGTTAGAATTAGAGTTTGTGATAGGGTTCGGGTTAGGGTGAGTGTTAGTGTTAGAGTTAGGGTTAAGGTTAGGATTGTGTTAGGGTTAGGGTTAGGGTTAATTGTACTGTTAGAGTTAGGGATAGGATTAGAGTTAGTGTCAGGGTTAGAGTTAGGGTTAGGGTTAGGTTTAGGGTTAGGTTTATGGTTAGAGTTAGTGGTAGGGTTATGGTTAGGGTTAGTGTTAAGATAAGGGTTAGGTTTAGGGTTAGTGTTAGGTTTAGTATTATGTTAGTGTTAGGGTTAGTGTTTGTTAGGGTTTGGATTAGGTTTATTGTTAGGGTTTGTGTTAGGGTTAGGGTTAGTGTCAGAGTTACGGAAAAGTTTCAGGTTATATTTAGTGTTAGAATTATCGTTAGATTTAGTGTTAGGATTATGATTAGGTTGAGAGTTAGTGTTAATGTTAGTTTTAGGGTTGGGGTAGAGTTAGGGTTAGTGTTAGTGTTAGGGTTAGGGTTATGTTTAGAGTTAGGGTTAGTGTTAGTTTTGAGTTGTGTTTAGGGTTAGGGTTATTGTTAATTTGGGGGTTATGGTTATGGTTAGAATTAGTGATAGGATTAGGTTTGGGTTTAATTTTATTGTTACGGTTAGGGTTGGATTAGGGTTAGTATTACGGTTAGTGTTAGTATTAGTGTTAGGGTTAGGATTATGTTTAGTGATAGTGTTAGGGTTAGAGTTAGACTTCGGGTTTATGTTAGAGTTAGTGTTAAGGTTTGGATTAGGGTTAGTGTTAGGTTTATGGTTGGGTTAGGGTTAGGGTTAGGGTTAGCATTAGGGTAATGGTTAAAATTAGTTTTAGGGTTAGAGTTACGGTTAAGTTTAAGTTTCATGTTAAGGTTATTGTTAAGGATTAGGGTTGGGAGAATGGTTAGAGTTAGTGTTAGTGTTAGGGTTACCGTGAGGGTTAGTGTTTGGCTTAGGGTTATGGTTAGTGTTAGGTTTAGGTTTAGGGTTACAGTTAGGTTTTGTGTTAAGGTTAGTGTTAGGGTTAGGTTTAAGGTTAGGGCTATGGTTAGGGTTAGTGTTTGTTTTAGGGTTTGAGTTATTGTTAATGTTAGGTTTAGGGTTCGGATTGTGATTATGGTTAGATTTAGCGTTAGGTTTGGGTTAAGTTTAGGGTTAGTGTTAGGGTTAAGGTTATGGTGAGGGTTAGTGTTAGGGTTTGGGTAAGTATTAGGGTAAGTATTTAGTATTCGTGTTGTGTTAGGATTAGGGTTAGGGTTAGGGTTAGCATTATGGTTAACGTTAGGGTTAGTTTTAGGGTTAGCGTTAGAGTTAGTGTTAAGTTTAGAATTAGTGTTAAAGTTAGTGTTAGTGTTAGAGTTAGGGTTAGTGTTAGGTTTAGGTTTATTTTTAGGGTTAGGTTCAGTTTTAGGATTAGGGTTAGAATTAGGGTTATGGTTAGGCTTAGGTTTAGTGTTAGGTTTAGAATTATGGTTAGGCTTAGGTTTAGTGTTAGGGTTAGAGTTAGGGTTGAGTTTAGGTTTAGGGTTAGTGTTAGGGTTAGGGTTAGAATTAAGGTTAGGGTTATTGTTAGGGTTAGGGTTAGCATTTTTGTTAGTGTTAGGGTTAGGTTTGGACTTAGGGTTTGTTTTAGGTTTAGGGTTAGATTTTGTGTTAGGATTACAGGTAGAATTAGGGTTAAGGTTAGGATTAGGGTTAGGGTTAATGTAAGTGTTAGGGTTATGGTTAGTTTAGGGTTAGTGTTAGGGTTAGGGATGGGTGTGTGTTAGGGTTAGGGTTAGTGTTAGAATAGGGTTACATGTAGGATTAGACTTATAGTTATGGTTACTGGTAGTATTTGGGTTTGACTATGGCTAGTGATAGGGTTAATTTTTAGGGTTAGTGTTATGGTTTTTTTAGGGTTAGTGTTATGTTTAGGGTTAGAGTTCGTGATAGTACTTTGTGTTAGTATTTTTATGGTTATTTTTAGTGTTAGTATTAGGTTTAGGTTTAGGGTTATTGATAGGGTTATGGTTGGTTTAGGGTTAGTGTTAGTTTTACGATTAGGGATAGGGTATTTTTAGTGTTAGGCTTATGTTTAGTTAAGTGTTATATTTAGTGTTTGGGTTAGGGTGATGTTTATGGTTAGGGTTATTGTTAGGGTTTGGGTTGGTGTTAAGGTTAGTGTTAGGTTAAGGGTAAGGGTTAGGGTTAAGGATAGGGTTAGCTTTAGTGTTAGGGTTATGGATAGGTTTATGGTTAATGTTAGGATTAGTTTTAAAGTTAGGATTAGGTTTAGGGTTAGGGTTAGGTTTTGTGTTAGGGTTAGAATTACAGATAGGTTTACGGTTAAATTAAAGTTTAGAGTTAGAGTTTAAGTTAGTGTTAGGGTTATGTTTAGGGTTAGGGTTAGTGTTAGGGTTAGGATTAGTTTCAGTGTTAGGGTTAGAGTTAGGGTTAGTGTTAGGATTAGGGTTAGAGTTAGTGTTAGGTTTGGGGTTAGTGATAGGGTTAGTGTTAGGGTCACATTTATGGTTAGTTAAGTGTTAGGGTTAGGGTTGGGTTAGGTTTAGAGTTATTGTTTGGGTTAGGAATTGTGTTAGGGTTAGGGTTAGGGTTTGGTTAGGGTTACAGTTAGGTGTAGGTTTATGGTTAGTATTAGGGACAAATTTGGGGTTATGGTTAGTGTTAGGGTTAGGATTTGGTTTAGGATTCCTGATAGATATAGGGTTCGGGTTAGGGTTCGGTTAGGGATATGCTTATGTTTAGTTTTAGTGTTAGTGTTACAGTTATGGTTAAGCTTAAGATTTGTGTTAGGCTTAGGGTTATTTTTAATTTTAGGTTTAGTGCAGGTATTTGTGTTAGGTTAAGCATTAGGGATAGTCTTAAGATTTGTTTTAGGGTTAGGGTTAGTGTTAGTGTTAGAGTTATAGTTATGTTGATGGTTAGGGTTAGGGTTGGTTTAGTTTTCGGTTTAGTGTTAGTGTTAGGGTTAGTATTAGGATTTAGGTTAGGGTTAGGTTTAGGTTTAGTGTTAGGTTAGGGTAACGGGAAAGATTATTATTAGGGTTAGGGTTAATGTTCGTGTTAGGGTTTGAATTAGGGTTAGGGTTAGGGTTAGAGTTAGGGTTAGGATTAGGTTTGAGATAGGGTTAATTTTAGGGTTAGAGTTAGGGTTACCAATAGTGTTATATTTAGGTATAGGTTTAGGATTAGTGTTACAGTTAAGGTTAGGGTTAGTGTTAGTGTTATGGTTAATGTTAGGTTTAGGGATATGGTTAGTATTAGGGTTACCATTAGAGTTAGTTTTAGGGTTAGTGTTTGAATGAGTGTTAGGATTAGGTTTAGGGTTAGGTTTAGTGTTAGGGTTTCGGCTATGGTTTGTGATAGGATTAGGGTTAGGGTTAGTTTTAAGTTTACCATTAGGTTTAGGGTTAGTGTTAGGACTAGTGTTAGTGTTAGGGTTTGTGTTAGGGTTATCGTTAATGTTAGTGTTAGGGTTAGGTTCAGTGTTAGGTTTTGTGTTAGGGTTAGAGTTATGGTTAGTGTTAGTGTTAGGTTAGAGTTAGGGTTACGGTTAGTGTTAGGTTTATGGTTAAAGTTTGTCTTAGTGTTAGGGTTTGGGTTAGTGTTAAAGTTAGGGTTAGTGTTAAGTTTAGGGTTAGTGTTATTGTTAGGGTTATGGTTAGGGATAGTGTTAGTTTTAAGAATAGTTTTAGGCTTAGTGCCAGGTTTAGGGTGAGGTTTAGTTTATTGTTAGGTTTAGGGTTAGGGTTTGGGTTAGTGATAGGGTAAGGGTTAGGGATATGATTAGTGTTATGTTTAGGGTTATGGTTACTGTTAGGGCTAGAGTTATGGTTAGGATTAATGTTAGGTTTAGGGTTAATGTTAGTGTTTATTTTTGTGTTAGAGTTTGTGTTAGGGTTACTGTTAAGGTTTGGGTTAGGTTGAGGTTTAAGTGTTAGGGATAAATTTCATGCTAGTGTTAGTGTTAGGGTTATGGTTAGGTTTAGCCTGAGTGTTAGGTTAGGGTTGGGTTAGGATTAGTGTTAATGTTTGGGTCAGGGTTAGGTTTAGGGTTAAATGTAGTGTTAGGGTTAGGGATAGTTTTAGAGGTAGTGTTACGGTTAAGGTTAGTGTTAGTGTTATCCTTAGGCTTAGGATTAGGTTTAGGATTAGTGTTAATTTTGCGATTAGCGTTAGAGCTAGTTTAAGGCTAAGAAATATGGTTTAGTTTAGGGTTAGGGTTAGTTTTAAGGTTAGGGTTAAGTTTAGGGTTAATTTTAGTGTTAGGGGTAGAGTTAGGGTTAGGGTTAGTATTAGGTTCAGTGTATAGTTTGAGATCGGGTTTGTGCTGTGTTCAGGGTTAGGGTTATGATTAGAATTGGTGATAGGATTAGGGTTGGGGTTAGGTTTATGGTGAAGGTTAGTGTTAGGGTTACTGTTAGAGTTAGGCTTAGGGTGGGGGTCAGTGTTAGGATTAGTGCTAGGGTTAGACTTAGGCTTAGGTTTAGAATTTGTGTTAGAATTAGTGTTAGGGTTGGGTTTAGGGTTAGTATTAGAGTTGGGGTTAGGGTTAGTTTTAGGTTTGGTGTTAGTTTTAGGGTTAGTGTTAGGGTAATGGTTAGGGTTAGGTTAGTGTAAGGGTTAAGGTTATGGGTAGGGTTAGTGTTAATGTTAGGGATAGGATTAGTTTCAGGGTTAAGTTTAGGGTAAGGTTTATTGTTAGGGTTAGGTTTAGGGTTAGGGTTAGGTTTTGTGTAAGAATTAGGGTTAGGGTTACCTTATGTTTAGGTTTATGGTTAAAATTATTGTAAGGGATAGGTTTATGGTTAATGTTAGTGTTAAGGTTAAGGTTAGGGTGAGTTTTAGAGTTAGGGTGATTGTTAGGGTAGTGTTTGTGTTAGGTTTTGAGTTAGTGTTAATGTAAGGGTTAGGATTAGAGTTAGAGTTAAGTTTAGTGTTATGGTTAGGGTTAGGGTTTGTGTTAGGTTTAGGTTTATGGTTAGGGTTGGAATTATGGTTTGGATTAGTGTTAGGTTTAGCGTTAGGGTTAGTGTTAGAATAAAGGTTACAGTTAAGGCTAGTGTTAGGGTTTATTTTAGGGTTAGGTTTAGTGTTAGGGTTGTGGTAGGGTTAGGTTTAGTTTTAGGTTTAGCATTAGGGATAGGTATAGTGTTAGTTTTATGGTTAGCATTAGGGTTAGGGTTAAGGTTAGCATTAGTGCAAGGGTTAGGTTTAGGGTTAATGTTACAGATAGGGTTATAGTTAGGGTTATGTTTAGTATTGTGGTTAGTATTAGGATAAGGGATAGGGTTAGATTTAGAGTTAGAGTTAAGGTTAGGGTAAGAGTTAGGTTTAGTGTTAGGTTTAGGATTATTTTTTTGTGTTAGGGTTAAGGTTAGCGTAAGACTTATGTTTGTGTTGTTTTAGGGTTAGAGTTAGGGTTAGCAGTAGGGTTAGGGTTAGGGTTAGTTTTAGGGATAGTGATAGGGTTAGGGTTAGTGTTACTTTTAGGGCTATGGTTAGGGTTAGGTTTTCTCTAAGAGTTAGTGTTATGGTTAAGGTTAGAGTTAGGGTTATTGTTCGAGTTAGGGTAAGGTTTAGGGTTAGGTTAATGATTAGGATTCAGTTATGGTTAGGGATAGGCTTAGGGTTAGTGTTACAGTTAGGTTTAGGGTTAGGGTTAGTGTTAGGGTTAAGGGTAGGGTTTGTGTTATGTTTATGTTTAGGGTAAATGTTAGCTTAGGTTTATGGGTAGGATTAGTTTTAAGGTTAGGTTTAGTGTTACTGTTAGGGTTTGCATTAGGGTTAGGGTTAGGGATAGGGTTAATATTAGGGATAGGGTTTTTGTTAGGGTTAGTGTTAGGATTAGCATTAGATTCAGGATTAGAGATAGGGTTAGGTTTAGGGTTAGTTTTAGTGTTAGTGTTAGGGTTAGGATTCATGTTTTATTTATCATTAAAGTTAGTGTTAGTGTTAGAGATAGGGTTAGGGTTAGGTTTAGCAATAGGTTTAGGGTTAAGAAGAGTTTAGTGTTAGTGTTAGGATTAGGGTTAGTGTTTGGGTTAGTATTATGTTTAGAGCTAGGGTTCATGTTAGGGTTTGTTAATGTTTGCTTTAGGGTTAGAGTTAGGGTTAGGCTTAGTATTAGGGTTAGAGTTTGTGTTACAGGTAGTGTTAGGGTTAGCATTAGGTTTAGGATTAGTGATAAGGTTAGGGTTAGTGTTAGTTTTAGTGTTAGGGTTAGAGATAGGGTTCATATTAGAGTTATGGTTAGTGATAGGGTTTGTGTTATGTTAAGGTTAGTGAAAGGGTTTTTGTTAGGTTTAGGTTTAGGGTAAGTGTTAGATTAAATTTAGGTTTAGATTTAGGGTTAGAGTTAGGTTTAGCATTAAACTTAAGTTTAAAGTTAGTTTTAGGGTTAGTGAAAGGGTTGGGTTAGTGTTTTGTTTAGGATTATGGTTAGGGTTAGGTTTTGTCTTAGGGTTAGTATTAGGGTTAAGGTTAGAATTAGGGTTAGTGTTCAGGTTAGGGTAATTTTTAGGGTTAGGTTAGTGTTAGGTTATGGTTAGGTTTAGTTTGACTGACAGGATTAGGGTTAGTGTTAGCGTTAGGGTTTGGGTTAAGGTTAGGGTTACGGTTAGGGTTAGTGTTAGTGTTAGGGTTAGGTATAGTGTAAGATTTAGGAATAGGTTTAGGGTTAATGTTAGGGTTAGGGTTAGATTTAGTGTTAGTGTTATGGTTATGGTTAGGGTTTGTGTTAGGTTTAGGTTTAGGGTAAGTGTTAGATTAGTTTTATGGATAGGAATAGGGTTTAATTTTGGGTTAATGTTAGGGTTTGTGTTAGGGTTAGGGTTAGGGTTATGGTTAGGTTAAAATTAGGGTTAGAGTTAGTGTTAGTGTTATATTTAGGGTTAGGTTTAAGGATAGGGTTAGTGTTAATGTTAACATTAGGGTTAGGTTTAGGTTTAGAGTTAGGGTTAGCATTAGGCTTACTCTTAGGGTTAGTTTTAGGTTTAGTGTTAATGTTAGGTTTAGGGTTAGTGTTAGGTTTATGATTAGTTTTAAGTTTGGTGTAAGCATTTGGGTTATTGATAGGTTTAGAAATAGGTTTATTGTTCGGGTTGGGGTAAGGTTTAAGGTTAGGTAAAGTTTAGGATTAGGTTTACAGTTAGGTTTAGGGTTAGTGATAGGGTATTTATCAGGATTTGGTTTAGGTTTAGGGTTAGTGTTAGGGTTAGGGCTTCATTTAGGATTAGGTTTAGTGTTAGGGTTAGAGTTATTGTTATGATTAGTGTTAGGTTTAGGTTTGTGTTAGGGTTAAGTTTAGGGTTTGTGTTAGTGTTAGATTTATGGTTAGGATTAGGTTTAGTGTTAGGATAAGTGTTAGTGTTAGGGTTTGCATTCTTGTAAGTGATAGTGTTAGGGTTAGTGTTAGGGTTAGTTTTAGTGTTAGGGTTAGTGTTAGGGTTAAGATTTGTGTTATTAATTGGGTTAGGGTTAGGTTTAGGGTTATGGTTACATTTAGGGTTAGTGTTACTATTAGTTTTCCAGTTCTTCTTATTGTTAGGGTTAGGGTTATTTTTAGGGTTAAAGTTAGGGTTAGTGTTAGGGTTACTTTTAGGGTTATGGTTAGTGTTATGATTATGATTAGGGTTAGTGATAGGTTCAGAAAAGGGTTCAGGGTAAGTGTTAGGGTTAGGGTTAGGGTTAGGTTTAGTGTAAGAAATAGACATAGGTTTAGGCTTAGGTTTAGTGTTAGAGTTAGGTTTAGGGTTAGTGTTATGGTAAGGGTTAGGATTTGGGTTATTTTAAGTGTTAGTGCTAGTTTAAGTGTTAGGTTTAGTGTTAGGGTTAGGTGTCGATTTAGGGTTAGTGTTTGGGTAAGGTTTAGGATTAGGGATTGAGTAAGTGTTAGGGTTAGTTTAAGAGTTAGGTTTAGGGTTAGGCTTATGGTTAGTTTTAGGGTCAGTGTTAGGGTTAGTGTTAGGGTTACAAGTTGTGTTAGGCTTAGTTTTAGGTTTAGGGTTAGGGGTATGGATAGGATTAGGTTTAGAATTATGGTTAGGTTAGGGTTAGGGTTACTGTGAGTGTTAGGTTTGGGATTAGGTTTAGGGTTATGGTTTGTGTTAGGTTTAGGGTTAATTTTAGATTTAGATTTAGTGTTAGGTTTAGGGTTACATTTAAGTTTAGGGTCAGTGAAAGGCTTAGGTTTGAAGTTAGGGTTATTTTCAGGGTTAGGGTTAGTGTTAGGGTTAGGCTTAGTGTCAGGGGCTAGAAGGAAATTCTCCTTCAAAGAATAGCCTGACACTTACAAGAAACAGCCCCCTGGGAGACATCCTGCCTCCTGCCTCGGAGACACCCTGCAGCCATCTATCTCCCTGAGACATCCTGCGGCCACCTATCTTCCTGAAACATCCTATGGTTATCTCACCTTGTGCAGACATCCAGCAACTGCTGATAAGAGAGCTTCCGGATCCCCAGTGTACAAATACCCCTGTGTGAACAATAAAAGTTTGCAGCTTGATCAGAACTCCTGTCTTGCTGTCATCCTTCTGTGTCTCTTGTCCCTTCATTCCTCCCCATCTAGGTTCGCTGCCCATGTTGATGTGTCCTGCCGGTCGGGACAGCTTAGGTTTAGTGCTACTTAAGTGTTAGGGTTAGGGTTATGTTAAATTTAGAATTATGGTTTAGGTTTGGGTTTGTCTTCGGTTTATGGATAGTGTTAGGATTAGGGTTACAGTTAGGCTTAGGTTTAGTGTTATTGTTAGGGTTAGGGTTTGTTTTAGGGTTAGTGTTAGGTTAGGATTGGGATTACTGTTAGGATTAGCATTAGGGTTAGGGTTAGGGTTAGTGTTAGGTTAAGGTTATGGTTAGGGTTCGTGTTAGGTTTTGGGTTAGGTTTAGAGTTAGTGTTAAAAGTTGGGTTAGGTTTAGGGTTAGTGCTAGTGTTAGCATTAGGGTTAGGTTTCTTCATAAGTATAGGGTTAGACTTAGGGTTAGGGTTAGTGTTAGGCTTAATGTTAAGGTAGGGTTAGGTTTAGTGTTAGGGTTAGGGTTACAGATAGGGTTATGGTTAGTGTTAGGATTAGGTTTATGGTTAGGTTAGGGTTACAGTAAGTGTTAGGTTAGGTTTAGTGACAGGATTAGGGTTAGGATTCGGGTTAGTGTTACTGTTAGTATTAGGTTTAGGGTTTGTGTTAGCGTTAATGTTGGGTTAGGATTAGATTTAGGATTGGTGTTAGGCTTGGGGTTAGTGTTAGGGTTAGGGTTAGTTTTAGTGTTAGGCTTAGGGTTCGTGTTAGGGTTAGGGTTAGTTATAGGGTTAGTGTTAGTGTTATGGTTTGGTTGAGGTTTAGCAATAGTGTTAGGGTTAGGGATACATCTATGTTTAGTGTTAGGGTTAGGGTTAGTGTTAGGGTTAGTGTTATATTTAGGGTTAGGTTTAGTGATAGGGTTATTGTTAGGGTTAGCCTTAGGATTAGGTATAGGTTTAGTGTTAGTGTTAGCATTATGGTTAGGTTTAGGGTCAGTTTTAGGGATGGTGTGAGGATAAGGGTTAGTGTTAGGGTTATTGTTAGATTTAGGTTCAGTATTATGGTTAGAGTTATATTTACGATTAGTTTTAGTGTTCTGGTTAGGGTAAGGTTTAGGGTTAGATTAAGGTTTAGGTTTAGGTTTAATATTAGGTTTAGGTTGAAATTTATGGTTAGGATTAGAGTTAGGGTTATTGTTTGGTTTAAGGTTAGTGTTAGAGTTAGGTTTAGTGTTAGGGTTAGTGTTATTGTTAAATTTAGGGTTACAGTTAGGATCAGGGTTAGGTTTAGGGTTAGTTTTAGGGTTAGAGTTAAGGTTAGGTTTAGGGTTAGATTTAATGTAAGGCTTTGGGTTGAAGATTATGTTATGTTTAAAATTAGGGTTAGTGTTAGTTTTAGGGTTACATTTAGGATTAGGGTTAGTGTTAGAATTAGTGTTAGTGTTAGGGTTTGCTTTAGGGTTAGTGTTAAGGTTGTTATGGTTAGGGTTAGGGCTAGTGTTAGATTTTCTGTTATGGTTAGAGTGAGGTTAGTGTTAGTGTTAGGGTTTATGTTAGGATTAGGGTTAGTGTTAGTGTTAGTGTTAGGGTTAGGGTTAGGGTTTGTGTTAAGGTTAGGGTTAAGTTTCATCATAGAGTTAGGGTTAGAGTTAGAGTTAGGATTAATGTTAGGGTTAAGGTTAGGGTTAGTGTTCGTGTTAGGGTTAGGGTTAGGTTTAGGAATATGTTTAGGGTTAGTGTTAGGGTTATGGTTAGGTTTAGGGTTAGTATACAGTTATTGTTAGTGTTAGGGTTTGAGTTAGGTTTAGGATTTGGTTTAGGGTTATGATTATGGTTAGGGTTAGGGTTACTATTAGGGTTAGGTTTAGTGTTAGGGTACACGTTAGGGATAGGGTTAGTGTTAGGATTAGGGTTAGAGTTTGAGTTAGATTTAGGGTTTGGTTTAGGATTAGGTCTAGGGTTACAGTTAGGATTAGAGTTTATGTTAGGGTTAGTGTTCGTGTAAAACTTTGCGTTAGAGTTATTGTTAGAGTTAGTTTTATGGTTAGGTTTATGTTTATGGTTAGTGTTAGATTTATTGTTAGGGTAACTATTAGGGTTATGTTTATGTTTAGGGTTAGTGTTAGCTAGCGTTAGGGTTCATGTTAGGGTTAGTTTTAGTGTGAGTGTTAGGGTTATGGTTCGGTTTAGGTTTGGTGTTATTGTTTGGGTTAGGGTTAGGGTGAGTGTTAAAGATAGTGTTAGGGTTAGTGTTATGGTTAGTGTTATGGTTAGGGTTAGGCTTAGTTTTAGGGTTAGTGTTTGTGTTAGATTTCTGTTTATGGTTTGTGTTACTGTTAATGTTAGAGATAGGGTTAGTGTTAAGTTTAGGGGTAGGTTTAGGTTAGTGTTAGGGTTAGGATTATGGTTAGGGTTAGTGTTAATGTTAGTATAGGGTTAGTGTTAGGGTTAGACTTAGGGTTACCTTTAGAGTTAGGGTTATGTTTAGGGTTAGGTTTAGGTTTTGGGTTATGGTTAGATTTACGTTTAGAATTATGGTTAGGGTTAGAGTTACACTTAGTGTTAGGCTTAGGGTTAGGGGTAGGGTTATTGTTAGGATTTGAATTAGTGTTACGGTTAGTGTTATGTTTAGGGTAATGTTTTGTGTTGGGATTAAAATTAGTGTTAGTCTTAGGTTAGGTTTACGGGTACGATTAGGGTTTTGGTTAGAATTACTGTTAGTGATAGGGTTTGGATAGGGTTAGTGTTATGGTTAGGATTAGGATTGGTTAGGGTTAGTGTTAGGGTTAGGTTTACGGTTTGTGTTTGGGTTAGTGTTATGGTTATGGTTAGGTTTAGGATTAGTGTTAGTGTTAGTGTTAGGGTTAGGTTTACCTTTAGAATCATGGTTAGGGTTAGGGTAACAGATATTGTTAGGTTTAGGGTTAAGGTTAGTGATAGGGTTAGGGTTATGGTTAGTGTTAGTGGTTGTGTTAGGGTTTGGGTTAGTGTTAATATTAGGGTTAGGTTTAGATTTAGGGTTAGGATTAAGTTATGGTTAGCATTAGGGTTTTTGTTAGGGTTAGGATTAGGATTACGGTTGGGATTATGGTTAGGATTAGCATTAGGGTTTGTGTTAGGGTTGAGGTTTAGTGTAGGGTTAGTGTTAGGATTTTGGTTAGGTTTAGAGTTAGTGTTAGGGTTTGATTAAGGTTACAGTTAGTGTTAGCATTAGCATTATGGTTAGGTTTAGAGTGAGTGTTAGGGTTAGCATTAGGTTTAGTATTAGGGTTAGGGTTAGGAATAGGGTTAGGGTTAGTGTTAAGATTAGGGTTAGGGTTAGGTTCAGTGTTAGGGTTAGTGTTAGGATTATGGTTAGGGTTAGGGTTAGGTTTATAGTTAGGTTTAGTGTTAAGGATAGTGTTAGTCTTATTATTAGGGTTAGGGTTAGTTTTATAGTTAGGTTTAGTGTTATGGTTAGAGTTAATTTTTGTGTTATGGTTAGGATTAGGGTAAGACTTATGGTTTGTATTAGTTTTAGGGATAAAGTTAGGGTTATGGTTACAATTAAGCTTAGGTTAGGGTTAGGGTTAGGGTTAGGGTTAGTGTTAGGGTTTGCAATAGGGTTAGGGTTAGTGTTATGGTTAGGGTTATGTTTTGTGTTAGGGTTAAAGTTAGGTTTACCGGTAGGATTAGGACTTTGTTTAGAATTACTGATAGTGATAGGGTTTAGATAGGGTTAGTATTATGGTTATGGTTATGGTTGGGTTAGGCTTAGTGTTAGGGTTAGGGTTACCATTTGTGTTAGGGTTACTGTTAGTGTTACGGTTACTTTTAGAATTAGTGTTAGTGTTCAGGTTAGTTTTAGGGTTAGTGTTATGTTTAGAGTTAGGGATAGGGATAGGGTTAGTGTTAGGCTTAGCATTAGGGTTAGTTTTAGGTTTATTGTTAGGGTTCATGTTAAGTTTAGGGTTAGTGTGAGTGTGAGTGTTAGGGTTATGTTTAGGTTTACTGTTAGTGTTTGTTTTAGGATTAGGGATAGGGTGAATTACAGTGTTAAGTTTAGGGATAGGTTTAGAGTTAGTGTTACAGTTAGGGTTAGGGTTAGTGTTAGGGTTAGGGTTAGAGTTTAGGTTAGTGATAGGATTAGGTTTAGGGTTAAGGTTAGTGTTAGGGTAAGGGTTAGGTTTAGGGTTATGGTTAGTGTTAGGGTTAGGTTTAGGGTTTGAGTTAGGATTAGGGTTAGAGTTATTGTTAGGGTTAGGGTTACAGTTAGGATTAAGTTAGGTTTAGGGTTAAAGTTAGTATTAAATTTTGTTTTAGGGTTAGTGTTAGGGTTAGTGTTAGGATTAAGTTTTGGGTGAGGGTTAGTGTTAGTATTAGTGTTAGGCTTAGGGTTAGGGTTAGAGTTATTTTTAGGGTTAGGGTTACGGTTACTGTTAGGGTTTAGGTAAGGGTTAGAATTAGGGTTAGGGTTAGTGTGAGTGTTCGAATTAAAATTTGTGTTAGAGTTCGGGTTTGGGTGAATGTTAGTGTTACGGTTAGGGTTAGGGTTAAGTTTGTGTTACGGTTAGAGTTAGGGTTAATTATATTATTAGGTTTAGGGGGAATGTTAGAGTTAGTGTTAGGTATAGGTTTAGAGTTAGTGTTATAGTTAGGGTTACAGTAAGGGTTAGTGTTATGCTTAGGGATATGGTTAGGTTTATAATTAGTGTTAGTGTTAGGGTTATGTTTAGGGTTAGTGTTATGGTAAGGGTTAGTTTTAGAGTTAGTGTTAGGGTAAGTGTCAGGGTTAGTGTTAGGTTTAGAGTTAGTGATAGGGTTAGGGTTAGTGTTAGGGTTAGGGTTATGGTTATGGTTAGGTTTACTGTTTGTGCAAGGGTTAGTGTTTGGGGTAGTTTTAGGGTTATGGATAGATTAGGGTTATATTGAATGTTAGAATTAGGGTTAGGATTAGTGTTAGGATTATGATTAGATTTAGAGTTACAGTTAATTTTAGTGTTAGGTTTAGGGGTAGAGTTAGGTTTAGTGTTAATGTTAGAGTTAGGGTTATGTTTAGGTTTAGGGTTATTGTTAGGTTTCAGGTTGTTTAGGGTAAAATTAGTGATAGTATTAGGATTGGGGTTAGGTTTATTGTTAGGGTTAGGTTTAGGATTAGGTTTAGTTTTACGGTTGGTGTTAGTGTTATTGTTAGGGTTACGGTTATCAGTAGGTTTAGTGTTAGGGTTATGGTTAGACTTAGGGTTCGTGTTAGAGTCAGAGTTATGGTTTGCATTAGGGTTAGTGTTAGGGTTAGGGCTAGGTTTAGGATTGGGTTCAGGGTTAGGTTTAGGGTTAGTGTTAGGTTTAGGGTTAGAGTTTTTGTTAGGTTAAGAATTAGTGTTTGTGTTGCGATTAGGGTTACGGTGAGTGTTAGGTTTGCGGTTATGGTTATTGTGAGGGATAGGGTTAGTTTAGGTTTAGTGTTAGTGTTTGTGTTTGTGTGAGCGTTAGGGTTAATTGTATTGTTAGGATTCGGGATAGGTTTAGAGCTAGTTTTAGGCTTAGGGATAGGTTTAGTTTTAGTGTTATGATTAGTGTTAGGGTTAAGACTAGTGTTAGTGTTAAGATTAGTGTTAGGGTTTGGGTTAAGATTAGTGATAGGGTTAGGTTTAGAGTTAAGGTTAGTTTTAGGGTAAGGTTTAATGCTAGGATTACGGTTAGGTTTAGGGTTAGGGTTTGTGTTAGGTTTATGCTTACGGTTAGTGTTAGGGTTATGGTTACTGTTAGGTGTAGGGTTAGGGTTAGGGTTAGTGTTATGTTTAGCATTAGGGTTAGGTTTAGAATTAGGGTTAGGGTTAGAGTTAGGGTTAGCTTTAGAGTTAGTGTTAGGGTAAATTTTAGGGTTAGTGTTAGGTTTATGGTTAGTTTTAGGGTTAGTGTTAGGTTTAGGTTAGTGTTAGGGTTAGTGTTAGTGTTAGGGTTAGGGTTAGTGTTCTGGTTAATTTTAGGGTTAGGGTTAGGGTTAGGTTTTGTGTTAGGGTTAGGTTTATAGTAAGTGGTAGGTTATGTTTAAGGTACGATTAGGGTTAAGGTTAGGGTTAGGGTTAGGGTTAGGGTTTGTGTTATGGTTAGGGATAGTGTTAGGTTTAGTGTTTGTGTTAGGGTTAGCATTAGGTTTAGGATTAGTGATAGGGTTAGGGTCATGGTTTATGTTAGGGTTAGGGTTAGGTTTAGTGTTAATGTTTGAGTTCGGTTTAGGGTTATGGTTAGCAATAGTGTTAGGGTAAGGGATGTTTAGGGTTAGCAATAGTTTTAGGATTAGGGATGTTTAGGGTTACAGTTAGGGTTAGGGTTAGGTTTAGTTTTAGGGTTTGGGTTACCATTGCATTTAGAATCAGTGTTAGGATTAGGATTAGGATTAGTTTTAGGCTTTTTGTTTTTGTTAGGGTTAGTATAAAGGTTAGGATTCCAGTTTGGATTAGGGTTAGCGTTAGAGTTAAGGTTAGGGTTAGTGTTAGGGTTAGGGTTAGTGTTTGGGTTAGGGTAAGGGTTAGATTTAGGTTTAGGGTTAGGGTTAGGGTTAGTGATTGGGTTAAGTTTAGGGTTCATCTTAGATTTATGGTTAGGGTGAGTGTTAGGTTATGGTTAGGATTAGGGTTAGGATTAGGTTTATTGTTAGTGATTGGGTTCATGTTAGGGTTAGGGTTATGGATAGTGTTAGGGTTAGGGATTGGTTTAAGATTACTGTTAGGCATAGAGTGAGGGTTAGTTTTACGGTTAGGGTTAGGGTTTGATTTAGGTTTAGTGTTAGGGTTAGTTTTAGGGTTAGCATTATTGTTAGAATAAGGGTTATTGTTAGGGTAGTGTTATGTTTATGTTTATGTTTAGGGTTAGGGGTAGTGTTACTGTTAGTTTAGGTTTAGAATTAGGTTTTGTGTTAGAGTTAGGTTTATGTTTAAGATTATGGTTAACATTAGTGATAGGTTTAGAAATATGTTTAGGGTTAGTGTTAATGATAGGGTTAGGGTAGGGTTTAGGGTTAGTGTTATTGTTATGGTTAGGATTAGTGTTAGATTTAGTGTTAGTGTTAGACATAGGGTTAAGTTCTGTGTTAGGGTTACTGTTAGTGTTAGGGTAGGTCTAGGGTTAGGGTTAGGGTTTAGGATAGAGTTAGGGTTAGGTTTAGTGTAAAGGTTAGACTTTGAGTTAGGGTTAGGTCTAAGGTGAGGCTTAAGTAGGGCTAGGTTTAGGGCTAGGGTTAGGCTAAGGGTTATGTTTAGAGCTAAGTTTAGGCCTAGGATTAGGACTAGGTTTTGTGTTAGGTTTAGGGCTAGGACTATGTGTAATGTAAGATCTAGGTTTATGTTTAGGGCTAGTTTTAGGGTTAGAGTTATGGCTAGGTCTAGTGTTAGGTCTAGGTTTTGGGTTAGTTTCAGGTTTAAAGATAGGTTCAGTGTTAGAATCAGGGTCAGTTTTGGGGATAGGGTGAGGTTTAGGGATAGATCCAGAATTAGGACTAGGTTTGGGCCTAGGGGTTGGGTAAGTGTTCAGTTTAGGTTAAGGGATTTTGTTAAGGCTAGTGCTCGGTTTTTGTTTAGGTCTAGGGCTAGAGTTATAGCTATATTTAGGATTAGCTTTGCGTCTGTCTAGTGTTAGGCTTAGGTATAGGTATAGGTTTACCAGTAGGGCTAGTGTTAGGTTTTGGTTTAGAGTTAGGGTCAGGTTTAGACATAGGGTTACTGTTAGGGTGAGATGAGGGTCAGGGTTAGGTTTAGAGGTAGAATGAGGGCTAAGGTTAAGACTAGTATCATGGTTAGGTTTTAAATTAGTCTAAGGATTAGGATTAAGACTAGGATTAGCATTTGGGTTAGCATTTGGCTTAGTGTAAGGAATAGAGTTAGAGTTAGAGTTAGGGCTAGTGTTAGGATTAGGGTTAGGCCTAGTGTAAGGGTAAAAGCTATGGTTAGGGCTCAGATTAAGTGTAGAATTTGTTTTAGGGTTAGGGCTACAGTTAGGACAATGACTAATGTATGAACTAGGGTTATGATTAAGGCTAGATTTATGGTTAGGTTAAGGCTAAAACTATTGTTAGTGTTAATTTAAGGTTAGGGTGATGTTTAGAGCTAGGATTAGTGTTAGGGTCAGTTTCAAGGTCAGCGTTAATTTTTAGAGTTAATTTTATGGTTAGTTGTAGGGTTAGGGTTTGATTTAGGTTAAGGGTTAGGATTAGGGTTATGGCTTGGTTTTGGTTTATGGCTGGAGCTAGGGAGAGGGCACGTTTTAGTGTTAGCATTATGGTTTGGGGTAGTGTCAGGGTTTGGTTTAGGCTTATTATTACAGTTAAATTTAGAGTTAGGTTTAGATTCAGACTTAGGCTTAGATCTAGAATTAGGATTAAGGCTAATGATAGAACTAGGGCTAGGGCCAGGGCAACAGTTAGAGTTAGTCTTATGGCTAGGTTTAGGGTTAGGATAGGATTAAATAAAGGCTAGGATTAGCACTAGGCTTTGTGTTAGGCCTAGGTTTAGGGCAAGGGTTAGGGTTAGGTTTAGGTTTATGGTTAGTTTTTGGGTACAGGACGAGGTTATACGTAGGTTTAAACCTAGGATGAGGAATAGAATTAGGGTTAGGGCTCAGGTTATGGTTCAGGTTAGGATTAAGCGTAGGTTTAGACTAGGATTACGGATAGGGCTAATTTCAGGTCCAGTATTAGGGATAAAATAATTTTATTGTTAGGTTTATGGCTATGTCTAGTGTAAGGGTTAGGTTTAGGGTTAGGGTCAGGTTTAGAGCTAAGGGTACTATTAGGGTCAGGGTTGTGATTATTGTTTCGATAGGTTAATCCTTAATGTTAGTGCTCAAATTAGCATTAGAGTAAGGGTTAGGGTAAAGATAGTGTTAGGTTTAGGTTTCAGGTTAGGTTTAGGGTATTGGATAGGGTTAGTATTAGGGATACTTTTAGGTTTAAGCCCAGGTTTACCATAGGGTTAGGGTTAGGGTAATGGATAGGGTTAGAGATAGGGGTACAACTAGGGTTATTGTTACGATTATTGATAGGGTTAGGCTTAGGGTTAGGGTTAGGTTTAAATCTGGGGTTACGGCTAGGATTATAGTTATGATTAGTGATAGGGTTAGAGTTAGGGGTAAATATAGGGCTAGTGCTCGGAATAAGGCTAGGTTTTGGGTTAAGGCTAGGTTTTGGGTAATGACTTATGTTAATACCAGGGTTGCGATTATGGCAAATTTTAATGTTAGGGTTAGGGCCAGGTCTATTGTTAGGTTTAGGTATAGGGTTAGGGTGATGTTTAGAGCTAGGGTTAGTGTTACGGTCAGAGTGAGGGTCAGAGTTAGTTTTAGGGTTTGCCTTAAAACTCGAATTATGGATAGAGTTATGGCTAAGTGTAGGGTTAGGGCTTAGTTTATATTAAGGGTTAGGATTAGATCTGTGGCTTGGTTTTGTTTTAGGGCTAGGGTTAGTGCTAGTTTAGAATTAGCCTTAGGGTTAGGGCTAGGGTTAGGTTTAGGTTTTGGCTAAGGGTTAGGGTTAGAATTAGAGTTAGGGTTAGATCTAGGATTGCTCTTAGGTCTATGAATAGGGCTCATTTTAGATCTATGGTTTGGGCTAGGATTAGGGTTCCAGTAAAGTATAAGTTTAGAACTAGGCTTATGACTAAGGTGAGAGTTAGAGTAAGTCTTTGAGCTAGAGTTAGGGTTAAGGTTAAGTATAGGGTTGAATTAGGTCTAATATTAGGGCTATGGTTAATGAAACTTAAAACCTAACCTGAAACCTAACCTTACACTATCTTTACCCTAATCCAACTCTAAAGTTAGGCCTAGGCTTATGGTTAGTGTTATAATTAAGGCTATGTTTAGGGCAAGGATAAGGGCCAGGGTTTGTGTTAGGGTTAGGGCTAGTATCATGGCTAGGGCTAATATCAGTTCTAGGTTTATGCTTAGGAATAGTTTTAGGTTTAGTTTTATGGCTAGGTCTAGTGTAAGGGTTAAGTATAGGGTAAGAGTGAGGTTTAGAGCTAGGGAAATTATCAGCATCAGTGTCAGTGTCAGGGTTTGATTTAGGTTTGAGTTTATGTTTAGGGCTCATATTAGCATTAGGGTTAAGGTTAGGGTAATGATTAGATTAGGTCTAGAGTTCAGGGTAGGTTTAGGGTAATTGATAAGTTTGGGGATAGTGATATGTTTAGGGTTAGGCTTAGGGTTAGCATTAGGGTAAGGTTTATGTTTAGGGTAATGATACAGTTAGACATAAGTTTAGGGCTAGGGTTATGGTTAGGTCTTGATTTAGGGTTAGGGTGAGAGTTAGAACTAGGGTTTGGTTAAGGTTATGTTTAGTGTAAGGGTTAGGTTCTGAGCTATGGTTAGGGCTAGGCTGAAAGTTAGGTTCAGAATTAGTTCTAGGAATAGGATAACGGTAGATTTTGGGTTAGGGTTACGATTATAATTAGACCTAGGATTAGTGGTAGGGTCAGTAAAAGGGTCAGGGTTAGTGTTAGGCTTTTTGATAGGGTAGGATCTAGAATGAGGACAAGGGTAAGGGATATTAATATGGTTAGTCTTTTGGTTAGCCTAGGGATAAGGGATTGGTATAGGGTTACCCTTAGGTTTTAGGTTTTGCTTAAGTAAGGGATTGGTTTAGAGCTAGGGTTATGGCTATGGTTATGGTTAGAGTTAGGGTTAAAGCTAGGTTTAGGGTTCAGATTAGGCCTAGGTTTTGTGTTAGGTTTAGGGCTAGGTTTAGGGCAATGGATAATGTAAGAACTAGGGTTACCTTTAGGGTTAGTTTTAGTGTTAGGGTATGGGTTAGGTTTAGCGTTAGGGTTAGGTTTAAGTTTAGGGTGATATTTATAGCTAGTGTTCGTGTTAGGATAGGAATCAGTGTCAGGCTTAGTTTTAGGGTTAGCATTAGGATTCGAATTAGGGCTAGGGTTACTGTTTGGGTTCAGTTTAAGTTGAGGGCGGTGTTTAGAGCTAGGGTGAGTGTTAGGATATGAGTCATGGTCAGGGTTGTTTTTAAGGTGAGGGTTAGGTCTCGAACTAGGGCTAGGGTGAAGTCTAGTAGTAGTGTTAGGGTTTGGCTTAAGTCAAGGTTTAGGGTTAGGGCTAACGTTTTAATCCTAGTGTTAGGGTTAGGGCTAGTGTTAGTGTTAGGCTTAGGCTTCTTGTTAGGGTTAAATTTGGAATTAGGGTTAGATCTAGGGTTAGGGCTAGAACTAAGGATAGGGTAAGAGTTATGACTAGGTTTAGGGTTATGTTAAGGGTTAGGGTTAGAATTGGGAATAGGGCTAGGGAGAGAGTTAGTCTTAGGTATAGGGTTAGGATTAGGGATAGGGCTAAATTAGGGCTAGGATTGGGGCTAGATTTAGTGTTTAGTTTAAGCCTAGGGTTAGGGTTAGGTGTTAGAATTAGAGTTTAGAATTTAGGTTTAGATTTAGGGCAGAGTTTGTGGTAAGGAATGGCTTTATAGCTATGTTTAAAGGTAGGGTGGGGATGGGGCTGGGGATGTGGGTCAAGTGGTAGCGCACTCGCCTGGCATGTGTGCGGCCCGGGTTCGATCCTCAGCACCACATACAAAGATGTTGTGCCCACCGAAAACTAAAAAATAAATATTAAAAATTAAAAAAAAATAAAGGTAGGGTGGGGGTTATAATTAGGGTTAGGGCTGTGGTTAGGTTTAGGGTTATGATTAAGGCTAGGTTTAGGGCTAGGACGAGGGCTAGTTTTTTTTTTTTTTTTTTTTTTTTAGGGTAAGGGCTAGGATTAGTGCTAGGGGTAAGTTCACACCCAGAATTATGGATAAAGATAGTTATAGGATTAGGATTATGGGTCCGTCTAGTGTATGGGTTAGGTTTAGGATTAGCATAAGGTTTAGAGATAGGGGTATTATAAGGGTCATGTTCTGGGGTAGAGTTTGGGGTAGGTTAAGGTTTAAAGTTAGGGCTCGAATTAGCATTAGGGTTAGGTTATAGTAATGGATAGAGTTAGAAATCAATTTAGGGCTAAGGTTATGGTTATGATTAGGGCTAGGTTTTGGGTTAAGTTAGTGCTAGGATTAGGGTTATGGCTAATATAAGTACTAGGGTATGATTATGGCTAATTTTAGTATTTCAGGGCTAGGTTTACTGTTAGGTTTAGGTTTAGGGTTAGGGTGATGTTTAGATCTTGGGTTAGTGTTATTGTCAGGGTAAGGGTTAGGTTTAGTTTTAGGGTTTGGTTAAAAACTCAAATTAGGGCTGGGGGTAGGGCTAAGTGTAGGGTTAGGTCTTGGTTTAGGTTAAGGTTTAGGGTTAGAGCTTTGGCTCAGTTTGGTTTTAGGGCTAGGGTTAAAGTTAGTGAAATTTTTAGGATTAGTTTTCAGGTTAGGGCTAGTCTGAAATTTTGGCTTAGGCTTCGGTTTAGGGTTAAATTTAGACTTAGGTTTTTATCTAAGGTTAGTGCTAGGGTTAAAGATAAGGCAAGGATTAGGACTAAGACTTGGGATAGGGTTAGATTTATGGGAAGGCATAGGATTAGAATGAGTTGATAGGGCCAATGTGAGAGTTAGAGTTATTCTTAGGGCTTGGTTTAGTGTTAAGGTTAATGATAGGGCTAAATTATGGCTAGGGATAGTGTTAGGGCTAGGGTTAGAGCTAATTTTAGAATCAGCATCAGGTTTAGGGCTAGTTTTAGGCTTAGGCATTGAGTTAGGGTTATATTTCAAGTTAGGTTTTGATCTAGTGTTAAAGCCAGGGCTAAGGATAGGGCAATTGTGAAAAAAGTGTTAGGGTTAGAGTTAGGGTTATGTTCAGGGTAAGGGATGTGTTATTGACTAGGTTTAGGGCTAGGACAAGTGTCAGTATTAGGGTTAGGGCTTAGTTAGTTTTAGGTTTATGATTAAGGCTAGGTTTATGGCTTGGATGAGGTTTAGGGTTTGTGTTAGGGTTAGGGATAATATTAGGGCTAGGGCTAATGTCAGGTCTAGGGTTATAGTTAGGGATAGATTTAGTTAGGCTTATGACTTGGTCCAGTGTAAAGATTAGGTTTAGGGTAAGATTCAGGTTTATATCTAGGGTTAATTTTAGGGCCAGGATCAGGGTTAGGGTTTGGGTTAGGTTAGAGTTTAGGGTTTTTTTAATGACAGGGTTAGTTTTAGGGTTTAGGTTTGGTTTAGTGTAATGGATAGGGTTAGGGTTAGACCTAGGGTTAGCTTAAGGGTTATGGTTATTGTTAGGGGAATGGATAGGTTTAGACATAGGGCTAGGGCTAGGGTTGTGTATAGGATTAAGGCTAGTTTTGGGTTATGGTTAGGTTTAAGTTTAGGGTCAAAGCTAGGTTTAGGACTCCATTTAAGCTAGGTTTTGGGTTATGTTAGGGTTAGGGTTAAGGCTACGGAAAATGTATGAAGTAGGGTTATGACTAGCGCTAGTTATAAGGTTAGGGTTAGGGCTACATCTAGTGTTAGATTGAGGTTTACAGTGATGATGATGTTTAGAGCCAGGGTTAGTGTTAGGGTAAGAGTCAGGGTCAGGGTTAGTTTTTGGGTTAGGGTTAGGACTAGAATTAGGGATATGGTTAGGGCTAGGTGTAGAGTTAAGATTTGGTTTAGGTTAAGGTTTATGGTTACGGCTATGGCTCAGTTTTGTTTTAGGGCTAGTGTTAAGGCTAGTTTTAGGATTAGCCTTAGCATTAGGGCTAGTGTTAGGTTTAGGTTTAGGCTTAGGGTTAGGGTTAGATTTAGGGTTATGGCCAAGGCTCTGAATAGGGCTAGGGTTAGACCTAGGGTTAGGGCTAGAATTAGGGTTCTAGTAAGGGATAGGTTTAGAACTAGAGTTAGATTTAGGGCGAAAGTTAGAGTTAGTGTTTGGGCTACGGTTAGGGTTAGGGTAGGGCTAAATTATGGCTAAGTTTAGGGCTAGGATTAGTGTTAGGGTCAGGCCTAGGGTTTGGGTTAGGGATAAAATTAAGGCTATGTTTAGGGCTAGGATAAGTGCTAGGGTTAGGGCTAGGATTATGGCTAGGGTTAATATCAGGTCTAGGGTTAAGGTTAGGAATAGTTTTAGGGTTAGGTTTATAGCTAGGTCTAGTGTAAGGGTTAGGTGGGGTAAGAGTCAGGTTTATAGCTATGGGAATTATTAGGGTCACGGTCAGTGTTAGGGTTTGGTTTTAGGTTTGAGTTTAGGTTTAGGGCTCGAATTAATATTAGGTTAGGATTAGCATAATGATAGGGTTAGGTTTAGGGTAATTGATAGGTTTAAGGAAAGCAATAGGGTTAGGGTTAACCCTAGGGTTAGCATTATGGTAAGGGTTATGTTTGGGGTAATGGATACAGTTAGATTTAAGGTTAGGGCCAGGGTTATATTTAGGACTAGGTCTTGTGTTAGGGTTAAGGTGAGGGTTAGAACTAGGATTAGGTTTAGGGTTATGTTTAGTGTAAGGGTTAGGTTCTGAGCTATGGCTAGGACTAGGCTGAGGGTTAAGTTCAGAGTTCAATCTAGGGATAAAATTATTCTAAATTTTGTTTTAGGGTTGGGGTTAGGGTTAGACCTAGGTTTAGTGTTAGGATCAGAATAAGTGTCAGGGTTAGCGTTAGGGTTTGGGATAGTGTTAGAGCTAAATTGAAGGCTATGGTTAGGAGTGTTAACAGGGATAGGGTTTTAGTTAGTCTAAGCACTAGGAATAGGTCTAGGTTTACTCTTAGGTTTAGGGTTTCACTTAGTGTAAGGGATTGATTTAGATCTAGGGTTAGGGCTATGGTTAGGGTTAGAATTAGAGTGAAAACTAGGTTTAGGGCTCGGTTAATGGCGAGTTTTTTCTGTTAGGGTTAGGGCTAGGATTAGGGTAACGTCTAATGTAAAAACTAAGGTTACCATTAGGGTTAGTTTCAGGGTTAGGGTTAGGGGTATTTTGAGTGATAGGGTTCGGTTTAATGTTAGGTTGATATTCATAGCTACGGTTCTTGTTAGGAGAGGAGTCAGCATCAGGGTTAGTTTTAGGGTTAGCGTTAAGACTCGAATTAGGGCTATTGTTAATGTTAGTGTTCGGTTTGAGTTTAGGGCAATGTTCAGAGCTAGGGTGAGTTTTAGGATATGAGTCAGGGTCAGGATTAGTTTTAAGGTGAGGCTTAGGACTAGAATTAGGGTTAGGTTTAGATATAGGTGTAGTGTTAGTGTTTGGTTTAAGTAAAGGTTTAGGGTTAGGGCTATTGCTTGGTTTTGGTTTACTGCTAGGATTAGGGTTAGGGCTAGTTTTATGATTATCATTAGGGTTAGGGCTAGTGTTAGTGCTAGTCTTAGACTTAGGTTTAAGTTTAGATTTAGAGTTAGGGTTAGGGCTGGGACTAACTTTAAGGCAAGTGTTAGGGCTAGTGTTAGGTTTATAGTAGTGGATAGGGATAGAACCAGGGCTAGGGCTAGGGCTAGGGCAAGAGTTATAGTTAGTCTTAGGGCTAGGGTTAGGATAGGATTAGAAATAGAGATAAATTTGGGCTAGGATTAGGGCTAGGTTTTGGGTTTAGCCTAAGCCTAGGGTTAGGTTTAGTGTTAGGTTTAATTTAGGGTAAGGGATGACATTATAGCTAGGTTTAGAGATAAGGTGAGGGTTAGAATTAGGGTTAGGTGTAGGGCTAGCGTTATGGTTATGATTAAGGCTAGGTTTGGGGCTAGGATGAGGGCTAGATGTGTTTTTAGGGTTAGGACTAGGATTAGGGCTAGGGCAAATTTCAGGTCCAGAATTATGGTTAAAGATAGTTTTAGGGTAAGGTTTATGGCTATGTCTAGGCTAAGGGATAGGTGTTGGGTTATGGTCAAATTTAGAGCTAGAGGTATTATTAGGTCAAGGTCTGGGTTAGGGTTTGAGATAGGTTAAGGTTTCAAGTTTGGGCTTGAATTAGTTTTAGAATTAGTGTTAGGGTAATGATAGGGTTAGGTTAATGATTCAGGTTATGTTTAGGGTAATGGAAGAGTTAGAATTCAGGATAGGATTATGTTTATGCCAGGGTTATCATTATGGTTATGGTTATGGTTATAGTAATGGATAGATTTAGAGATCAGTTTAAGGCCAGCGTTATGGTTACAATTAGGGCTAGTGTTAGGTTTAGGTTAGTTTTAAAGCTAGGGTTAGGGCTCAGATTAGGGCTTGGTTTTGGGTTATATTATGCCTAGGGTTAGGTTTACAGCTAATGCAAGTACTAGGTTTACAATTAGGGATAGTTTTAGGGTTTTAGTGCTAGGTTTAGTGTTAGGGTTAAGTTTACAGTTAGAGTGATGTTTAGAGCTAGAAGTGTTAGGGTCAGTGTCAGGTTCAGGGTTAGTATTAGGCGTAGGCTTGCAACTTGAATTAGGGCTAGGGTTAGCTATAGGTGTAAGGTTAGGGTTTTGTTTAGGTTAATGGTTAGGGTCAGAGCTATGACTCTGTTCTGTTTTAGAGATAGGGCTAGCATTAGGGCTTATTTTAGGATTAGTGTTATGGTTTGGGCTAGTTTTATGGTTAGGCTTAGGCTTCAGGTTAGGGCTAGATTTAGAGTTATGTTTTGCCTAAATTTATTGCTAGGGATGATAGGGAAAGGGTTAGCACTAGGGTTGGGGCTAGGGTTAGAGTTACGGAAAGGGATAGGGTTTGAACAAGTGATAGGGCTAGTGAGAGAGTTAGAGTTAGTCGTAGGGCTATGGTTGGGGTTAGGTTTAGGGATAGGGCTAAATCATGGCTAGGTTTATGTTAGGGATAGTTTTAGGATTAGGCTTAGGCATCAAGTTAGTGTTAGATTTAGAGTTAAGTGTCAATTGAGGGTTAGTGCTAGAACTAAGGATAAGGCAAGGGTTTCTACTAGGGTTAGGGTTAGAGTTAGGGTTTAGTTTAGGGTAAGGGATATGGTTATAGCTAGGTTTAGGGCAAGGGCGATGGTTAGTATTAGGGTTAGAACTAATGTTAGGGTTAGGGTTATGATTAAGGCTATGTTTAGGGCTACGATGAGGACTAGGATTTGTTTTTGGGTTAGGGATAGTATTAGGGCTATGGCTAATGTCATGTCTAGGGTTGCAGTTAGGGATAGATTTAGTGTTAGGTTTATGGCTTGGTCCAGTGTAATGGTTAGGTTTTTGGTTAGGGTCTGGTTTAGATCTAGGGTAGAATCAGGGTCAGGGTTAGGGTTTGGGTTAAGTTAGTGTTTAGGTCCAGGGCTCAAATTAGTGTTAGATTTAGGGTTAGTGTAATTACAGTGTTAGATTTAGGGTTTACGTTTGGTTTAGTGTAATTTATAGGGTTAGGATTAGGCCTAGGGTTATCACAGGGTTAGGGTTATTGTTAGGGTAATGGTTAGGGTTAGCCCTAAGTTTAGGGCTAGGGTTATGTATAGGATTAGGTCTAGTGTTTGGGTTAGGGTTAGGTTTAAGTTTAGGGTTAAAGCTAGGTTTAGGACTCGGATTAAGGCTAGGTTTTTGGTTAGGTTAGGGCTAGGGTTAAGGCTAATGTTAATCTCTGAAGTAGATTTATGATTACAGCTAGTTATAGGGTTAGAGTTAGTCTTAGGTCTAGGGTTAGGTTTCTGAATAGGACTAAATTAGGGCTTGAAATAGGGCTAGGGTTAGTGTTAGGTTTAGGCCTAGGGTTAGGGCTAAGGTTAGTGTTAGATTTAGGGTTAGGGTTAGGTTTAGGGTAAGGGAAGGGAATATAGCTAGTTTTAGGAGTAGGGTGAGTTTTAGGGTTATGGTTAGGGTTAACGTTAGAGTTAGGTTTATGATTAAGGCGAGGTTCATGGCTAGGATATTGGATAACTTTTGTATTAGGGTTAGGGCTAGAATTAGAGCTAGGTCTAATGCCAGGTCTAGGGTACAGTCTTTAGGGATAGTTTTAGGGTTAGGTTTATGGCTAGGTCTATTGTAAAGTTTAGGTTTCTTGCTAGGGTCAGGTTCTTAGAGCTATGGGTATTATTAGATTCAGGGTCAATGTTAGGGTTAGGGTTAGGTTAAGTTTAGGTTTAGGGCTCAAATTAGTGTTATGGTTAGGGATCGGGTAATGACACAGTTAGATTTAGGGTTCAGGTTAGGTGTAGGTTAATGGATAGGGTTAAGGCTAGTGCTAGGATTAGGGTCCCACATAGGTTTAGCATAAGGATTATAATTATCTTAGGGCAATGAATAGAGTTAGAGCTAGGGTTAGGGCTAGGCTTATGGTTAGGATTAGGTCTAGGGTTAGGCTTAGGGTTATAGTTAGGGATAGGGTTATTTTTAGGGCTAGCTTTAGGCTTAAAGCTAAGGTAGGGCTTGGATTAGGGCTAGGTTTATCGATAGGTTAGTGCTATGGCTAATGTAAGAACTAGTGTAATGATTAAGACTAGTTTTATGGTTAATGTTAGGGCTAGGTGTAGTTTTAGGGTTAGTTTTAGGGTTAAGGTGAAGTTTAGAACTAGGGTTAGTGTTAGTGTCAGGGACAATGTTCTGGTTGGGTAATTGTTGGGTTAAAGCCAGAATTAGGACTAGGGTTAGGTCTAGAGGTAAGGTTAGAGTTTGGGTCAGGTTAAGGGTTATTGTTCAGGCTAGGTCTAGTTTGTCTTTAGGTCTAGAGCTATAGTTATGGCTAGATTTAGGAATAAGTTTATGTCTAGGGCTAGTGTTAGGCTTAGATTTATGTATAAGGTTACCAGTAGGGCTAGTGTTGGCATTCAGTTTAGGGTTAGGTTTAGATTTAGACCTAAGATTAGTGATAGGGTCAGAATAATGGTCTGGGATAGGGTTAGGGTTTGGGTTATGGTTAGATCTAGAATGAAAGCTAGGGTTAGTACTAGTTATGGAGTTAGGTTTTGGTTAGGCTAAGGATTAGTGCTAAGAATACGGTTAGCATTAGAGTGAGGGTTTGGCTTAGGGTAACGGATAGGGTTAGAGCTCGGGTTAGGACTAGGTTTAGAGTTAAGTTCAGGGTTAAATCTCGTGTTAGGGCTTGGTTTAGGGCTAGTTTTGGATTAGGTTTAGGGCTAGTGTTATGGTTATGGATATTGAAAGAAATAGGGTTACAATTAGGGTTAGATTTAGGGTTAACTTTAGGGATACATCTAGTGTTAGGGTTAGGTTTAAGGTTAAGGTGATGTTTATAGCTAGGTTTAGTGTTTGGATATGAGGCAGGGTCGTGGTCAGGTTTAGGGTTAGGGTTAGGTTTTAAATTAGGGCTAGGGTTAGCACTGGTGTAGGGTTAGGGTTTGGTCTAGGGTAAGGGTTAGTGTTAGGGTTTGGGTCGGTTTTCTTTTAGGGCTAGGGCTAGTGTTAGGGCTAATTTTAGGATTAGCATTAGGGTTAGAGCTAGTTTCAGGGTTAGGCTTAGGCATCAGGTTAGGGTTAGTTTTAGAGATAGGTTTCAATCTAGAGTTAGTGCAATGGCTAAGGATAGTGCAAGGGTTATGACTAGGGTTAGGGTTACAGTAAGGGATAGGTTTAGAAGTAGAGATAGTTCTTGGGTGAGAATTATTGTTAGTCTTAATTCTAAGGTTCAGTTTAGGGTTAGGGATAGGGCTATATTAGGGCTAAGATTAGGGCTTTGTTTATATTAGGGTTAGGGCTAGAGTTAGGGTTATGATAAGGGCTAGGGCTAGGGTTAGGGTTAGTGTAAGGGTTAGGATTTAAGCTATTGTTAGGGCTAGGCAGAGTGTTAGGTTTAGTGTTAGGTCTAGGTTAAGGTTATGGTTATGGTTATGGTTTGGGTTAGGGCTAGGGTTTTCATTAGGGTTAGGGTTAGTTTTAGAGTAATGTATTGGATTAGGTGCAAGATTAGTTTTAGGGTTAAGTTTAGATTATGGTTAAATTTAGGTTTAGGGATAGGTTTAGTTTTGATTCATGGGAGTTTTAGGGTTAAGTTTATGGCAAGGGTTAGGTTAAGGGTTAGGTCAAGGGTTAGGTTTATGATTAGCATTAGAAATAGGGGTAGGTTTAGGGCTAGGGTTATTATTAGGGTTAGGGTTAGGGTTAGGATAATGTTAGGGTTAGAGCTAGGGTTAGTACTATGGTTAAGGTTAAGATTAGGGCTAGGGTTATGTTTATGTTTATGAATAGGGCTAGGGTTATGTTTAGGCTTAGGCTTAGGCTTTGAGCTAGGTTTATGTCTAAGGTGAGGGTTACAGTTAGAGCTACATTTAGGATTATGGTTATGGTTAAGGTAGCTTTAGGCCTCAGATTCAGGCTAGGTTTTGTGTTAGGTTTAGGCCCAGGGTTAAAGCTATGTGTAATGTAAGATCTAGGGTTCTGATTAGAGCTAGTTTTAGGTTTAGGGTTATGGGTATGTGTAGTGTTAGGTTTAGGTTTTGGATTAGGTTCAGATTTAGAGCTAGGTTTTGTGTGAATTTTAGGGTCAGTGTTGAGGTTAGAGTTAGTTTTAGTGCGAATGCCAGAATTAGGACTAGGGTTAAGTCTAGTGATAGAATTAGTGTTTGCTTTAGTTTAAGAATCATGTTAGGGCTAGGGCTCAGATTTTTTTTAGGTCTAGGTCTAGAGTTATGGCTTTATTTAGGATTGGGCTTAGGTCTAGGGCTTGTGTTAGTGTTAGGTTTAGGTATAAGTTTACTGTTAGGGCTGGTTTTAGGGTTTGGTTTAGGGTTAGGGTCAGATTTAGACTGAGGGTTTGTGTTAGGATAAGGATTTGAGTTAGGGTTAGAGTTAGAATGAGGGATAAGGTTAGGACTAGTAATAGGTTTAGGGTTTGGATTAGGCTATAGATTAGAGTTAGGACTAAGTTTAACATTATGGATAGGGTTTGGCTTAGGGTAAGTGATAGAGTTAGATCTACGGTTAGGGCTGGGGTTAGGGTTAGGGTTAGGGCTAGATTTACGTTTAGGTTTAAATCTAGGGTTAGGACTCAGATTAGGGCTAGTTTTCCTGTTAGGTTTAGGTCTAGGTTTAGGGCTATGGCTAATAAAAGTACTAAGGTTATGATTAGAGTTAGTATTTGGTCTAGATCTAGTATTAGCACTATCTTTAGGGTTAGTGTGATGTTTAGAGTAAGTTTAGTGTTAGAATATAAGTCAGGGTATGGTTAATTTTAGGACTAGGACATGATTTAGAGGTAGAAGGTCATGGCTAGGTTTAGGGTTAGGGTTTGGTTTAGGTTAACATTTAGTGTTAGGGCAATGCCTCGGTTTTGTTTAAGGGATAAGGCTAGGGTTACAGCTAGTTTTAGGAACAGCGATAGTGTTAGGTCTAGTGGTAGGTTGAGGATAAGGCTTAGGGTTAGGGTCAAATGTAGAGTTATGGTTAGATCTAGGGAAGGGTCTAGGGCCAGGGTTATGGCTAAGGTTAGGGCTTGCATTAGGTTTATTGTAATGGATAGGGTTAGAACTAGAAATAGGGCTAGGGGGATAGTTAGAGTTAGACTTAGGCCACGGTTATGGGTAGAGTTAGGGTTAGGGCTAAATTAGGGCTAGGATTAGTGCTAGGGTTAGTGTTAGGGTTAGGCCTATGGTTAGGGCTATTAGGTTTAGGGTTAGTGATAGGGTTAAGGGAAAGGATTGGTTATACCTATGTTCAGGTCTAGGGCGAGAGTTAAAATTAGAGATAGGGCTAGAGTTAGGGTTTGGGTTAGGATTAAGACTAGGTATAGGCCTAAGATGAGGACTTGTGTTTTTGTTAGGGTTAGGGCTAAGATTAGGGCTGGGGCTAATATCAAGTCTGGGATTATCGTTATGGTTAGTTTTAGGGTTAGGTTATGGCTAGGTCTAGGGTTAAGTTTAGGTTAAGAGTCAGGTTTAAAGCTAGGTATATTATTAGGGTCATAGTTCGTGTAAGGTTTGGCTTATGTTAAGATTTAGGGTTAAGGCTTGTATTAGCATTAGGGATAGGGTTAGGTTTCGGGTTAGGGTAATTGATAGGATTAGGTTCAGGTTTGAGGTTAGGTTTACAGTAATGAATAGGTTTAGTGTTAGCAATAGTCTTAGCATTAGGCCTAGGGTTAGTATTTGGGGTAGGCTTATCTTTAGGTAATGGATAGGGTTAGAGCTAAGGTTAGGGCTTGGGTTAAGGTTAGAATTAGGACTAGGGTTAGGGTTAGGCCTAAGGTCTGTGTAAAGGTTAGTTTTGGGTTACACATTAGCGTTTTAGCTAGGATTAGGGCTAGCCTGAGGGTTAGGGTTAAAATCATGGCTAATGTTAGGGTTAGGGCTATATTTAGATTAAGGTTAGAGTTTGAGCTAGAATAAGGGATAGGGCAAGGTTGAGGGTTAGGGTTAGGTCTAGGCTTCTTGTTATGGTTACAATGAGGGCTAGAGTTAAGGCTAGGATAAGGGCTACGTTTGTGTGAGGTTCATGGCTAGCATTAGGGCTATGGGTAATGTAAGAGTTAGGGATATGGTTATGGCTAGTTTTAGGGTTAGGGTTATGGATAAGTCTAGTGTTCTAGTTAGGTTTTGAGTTAGGATAAGATTTAGAGCTAGGGTTTATTTTAGGGTAACAGCCATTGTTCGAGTTAGGGTTAGGTTTAGGTTGAGGGCCAGATTTAGGAGTAGTGTTGGGTCTAGGGATAGAGTTAGTGTTTAAGTTAGGTTAATGGTTATTGTTAGGGCTAGTGCTAGGTTTTTGCTAAGGGCTAAGGCTAAATTTATGACTCTATTTAGGATTAGGTTTCATCTAGTGCTAGTGTTACTGTTAGGTTTAGGTATAGTTTTACCAGTAGTGGTAGGGTTAGGGTTTGCTTTAGGGTTAGTGTCAGCTTTAGACCTAGGGTTAGTGTTAGTGTCAGAATAAGGGTCAGGGTTAGACTTAGGGTTAGAGCTAGAATGAGGGCTAGGTTTAGACTAGTAATAGAGATAGGGTTTGAGGTAGGCTTAGGATTATGGTTAGGACTAGGGTAGTATTAGGGTGAGGGTTTGGCTTAGGGAAAATGATAGGGTTAGAGGTAGAGTTAGGGTTAGGGTTAGGTTTATGGTTATACCTAGGTTTAGGCCTCAAAATTGGGCAAGGATTTGTGTTATCATTAGGGCTACAGTTAATGAAAGAACTAGGATTTCAATTAGGGCTATTTCTAGGGTTAGCATTAGGGCAATGTTTAGAGCTAGGGTTACTGTTAGGGTCCGAGTAAGGGTAAGGGTTACTTCTAGGCTTAGGGTTAGGACTCAAATTAGGGCTATATATAGGGCTATGTGTAGGGTTAGCATTTGGTTTAGGTTAAGGTTTAGAGTTAGGTTTATGGCTCTATTTCATTTTAGTGCTAGTTTAGGGTTAGGGCTGGTTTTCTAATTAGCATTAGGGTTAGAGCTAGTGTTAGCATGAGCTTTAGGCTTAAGGTTAGTGTTAGATGCAGGTTTCAGGCTAGAGTGAAGGTTAGGGCTAGGGTTGGGGCTAGGGCTAGGGATAGATTTTTGGTTATTTTAACGGATAGGTTTAGAAGTAGGGATAGGGCTAGGGTGAGAGTTAGAGTTAGTCTTAGGGCTAGGAATAGTGTTAGGTTTAGGGTTAGGGCTAAACTAGGGCTAGATTAGAGCTATTGTAGTGGTAGGATTAGAGCTACAGTTAGGACTAGGGTTCTGGTTATGTTAGTGCTATGGTTAGGTTTAGGTCTATGGTTTGAATTTGGTTAGGGTTATGGTAAGAGTAATGGATAAGATTAGAGCTAGGAATAGGGCTAGCATTATGGTTAGGGTTAGGGCTATGATTTGGGTTAGATTTTGGGTTAGGACATGGTTTATTTTTATGGTTAGGTTTAGGTTAAGTATTAGGGCTATGGTTCGGGTTAGGCTACGGTTAAAGCTAGGGTGAGGGCTCTGATTAGGTCTAGGTTTTGATTTAGGTAAGGGGTATTTAGAACTAGGGCTAATGTTAGAACTAGGGTTATGATTAAGGCTAATGTTATGTTTAGCATTATGTCTAAATCTAGTGCGTACATTAGGTTTAGGTTTAGGGTGATGATTAGAGATAGGGTTAGTATTACCATCAGAGTCAGGATCAGTGTTTCTGATCAGAGTTAGGGATAGACTTGAAAAAGGACTAGGGTTAAGGCTAGGTGTAGGGTTAGGGTTTGTGTAAGGGTTAGGATAAGAATTAGGTATAGGTCTAATGTTAAGTCTAGAATTATGGTTTGGTTAGGTTTAGCATTAGGGCATTGTCACAGTTTTGTTTTACAGCTAGGGCTACTTTTAGGATTAGTGATAGTGTTAGCAATAGTGGTACGGTGAGGTTTAGGCTTAGATTTATTGTTATGGTTAGATCTAGGTTTAGGGCTATGACTATGTTTAGGGCTAAGGTTAGGGCTAGTGTTAGGGTTATTAACGGATAGAATTAGAACTAGAAATACGGCTGGGGCGAGAGTTAGAGTTAGTCTTAGGGCTAGGGTTAGGGTTAGGTTTAGGATTAGGGCTAGAATTAGGGCTAGGGTTAATGTTAGTGTTAGGCTGAATGTTTGGGTCTGGGTTAGGGAAAGGGATAGAGTTATAGCTAGGTAAAGGGCTAGGTCTAGGGTTAGAATTAGGGTTAGAGCTAGGGTTAGGATTAAGGCAATGTTTAGTGCTAGGATGAAGGTTTGTGTTAGGGCTAGGGCTAGAATTAGGGATAGGGCTAATGTCAGGTCTAGATTTATGGTTAGTGTTAGTTTTAGGGTTAGGTTACGGCTAGGTCTAGTGTAAGGGTTAGGTTTAGGTAAGGGTCAGGTTTAAAGCTAGGTCTATTTTTAGAGTCAGGGTCTGGGTAGGGTTTGGTTTAGGTTAAGTTTTAGGGTTAAGGATTGAATTAGCTTTAGGATTAGGGTTACGGATAGGTTAATGGATAGGATTAGGTTTAGAGTTCAATTTAGATTTAGAGTAATGGATACGGTTAGTGTTGGTGATAGGGTTAGCATTAGGCCTAGGGTTAGCATATGAATTAGGACCATCTTTAGGGTAATGGATAGTGTTAGAGGTAATGTTAAGGATAGGGATAAGGTTATGATTAGGGCTAGGGTTAGTGTCAGGCACAATTTTAGGGTAAGTATTAGCATTTGAGCTACTGTTAGGTCTCACGCGAGGGTTAGGGTAGAGTCAGGTCTAGGGTTAGGGTTAGGGTTATATTTAGTGTAAGGGTTAGAGTTTGAGCTAGGTTTAGGGATAGGGCGAGTGTAGGATTAGGCTTAGGTCTAGGATTATGGTTAGGGTTACGATTAGGGATAGGTTTAGGTCTAGGATAAGGGCTAGGTTTTTTGTGAGTTTTAGGGCTAATATTAGGGCTATGGGAAATATAAAAGCTAGGAATATGTTTATGGCTAGTTTTAGGGTCAGGGTTATGGATATGTCTAGTGTTATGGTTAGATTTTGGGTTAGGATAAGGTTTAGAGCTAGAGTTTATTTAGGGTTAAGGGTCATTGTTCAGGATAGGGTTAGGTTTAGGGTGAGTGCCAGAATTACTACTAGCTTTGGGTCTAGGGACAGGGTTAGTTTTTGAGTTAGGTTAACGGTTATTGTTAGGGCTAGTGCTAGGTTTTTGTTTAGGGCTAGAGCTAGATTTCTTACTATATTTAGGATTAGGTTTAGTATAGTGCTACTGTTACTTTTAGGTTTAATTATAGGTTTACTGGTATGGGAAGTGTTAGGTTTCGGTTTAGTTTTAGGGTCAAGTTTAGACTTAGGTTTAGTGTTAGGGTCAGTATAAGGGTCCGGGTTAGGGTTAGGTTTAAATCTAGCATGAGGGCTAGGATAGAACTAGTAATAGAGTTAGGCTTTGGGGTAGGCGAAGGATTAATTTTAGGACTATGGGTTATTAGGGTTAGAGTTTGATAAGGGAAAGGGATAGGGTTTAAGGTAGGGATGGGGTAAGGGTTAGGTTTAGGGCTAGGGTTAGGGTTAGGATTAGAGTTAAAAAATAGGGTTAGGTCTTGTATTCAGGCTAGTATTTGTGTTATCATTAGGGCAATGTCTAATGAAAGAACTAGGTTTCTTTTTAGGGTTAGTTCTAGGGTTAGTGTTAGGGCAATGTTTAAAGCTAGGGTTAGTGTTAGGGGCAGAGTTAGCGTCAGGGTTATATCTAGGGTTAGGGTTAGGACTAAAATTAGAGCTGGGTTTAGGATTAGGTGTAGCTTTAGGGTATGGTTTAGGTTAATGGTTAGGCTATGTCTAGGTTTTGTTTTAGGGTTAGGGTAGATTTAGGGCTAGTTTTACAATTAGAATTAGGGTTAGGGCTAGTGTTAGGGTGAAGTTTATACTTAATTTTAGTTTTAGATCCAGGTTTAAGCCTTGGGCGAAGGTTAGGGCTAAGTTTGGGGATAGGGATAGAGCTAGCTTTTGGGTTACGGTAACGGATAAATTTAGAACTCGGAATAAGGCTAGGGAGAGAGTTAGAGTTAGTCTTTGGGATAGGGATAGGGTTAGGTTTACTGTTAGGGATAAATTAGGGCTAGGAATAGTGCTAGGGTTAGTGTTATATTTAGGCCTATGTTTAGGGCTAGGGTTAGGTTTAGCATTAGGGTTAGGGTAAGGTATGATGTTACAGCTATGTTTAGTGCTAGGACAAGGGATAAAATTAGGGTTAGGGCTAGGGTTAAAATTAGGTTTAGGATTATGGCTGGGCTTAGAACTAGAATTAGGTCTAGGGATAGGGATAATATCAGGTCTTGGGTTAAAGTTAGGCTATGTTTAGGGATAGGGCTATGGCTCAGTTTTGTTTTAGAACTAGGCCTAGTGTTAGGGCTCGTTTTATGATTAGTGGTAGTCTTAGGGCTAGTAGGTAGGGTGAAATTTAGGCTTAGATTTATTTTTATGGTTAGATCTAGGTTTAGGGCTATTGTTAGGGTTAAGGCTAAGGTTAGGACTAGTGTTAGGGTTATGGTAACAGATAGGGTTAGAACTAGAAATAGGGCTAGGGTGAGAGTTTGAGTTAGTCTTTGGGCTAGGGTTAGGGCTAGGTTTAGGGTTAGAGCCAAATTAGGGCTAGGATTAGCACTAAGGTTAGTGTAAGGGTTAGGCCTAGAGTTAGGGTTAGTGTTAGTGTTAGGGTTAGGATTATGTTTAGGGGAAGGGATAGGGTTATAGCTAGCTTTAGAGCTATGGCAAGGGTTAGAATTAGGGTTTGGACTAAAGTTAGGATTTGGGTTAGGATTAAGACTAGGTTTAGGGTTAAGCTAAGGGTTTCTGTTAGGGCTAGGCCTAGGACTAGTTTTAGGGCTAATGTCAGGTCTAGGTTCCTGGTTAGTATTACTTTTAGTGTTAGTTTATGGCTATGTCTAGTATAAGGGTTAGGTTTAGGGTAAGGGTCAGGTTTAGAGCTAGGTGTATTATTAGTGTCAGGATCCAGTTAGAGTTTGGTTTAGGTTAAGATTTAGGGTTAATGCTTGAATTAGCAGTGGTTTATGGTTAGGATTATGTTAATGTATAGAATTGGGTTTATGGTTCCTGTTAGGTTTAGAGTAATTGATAGGGTTAGTGTTTATCAATAGAGTTATTGTTAGGCCTAGGGATAGCATTTGGGTTAGGTTTATCTAAGGGTAGTGGATAGGGTTAGAGCTAAGGTTAGGGCTAGGCTTTTGTTTAGGTTTAGGGTTAGGATTAGGTTTAGGCCTAGGGTTAATGTTAGGGTTAGGTTTAGGGTAAATGTAGGCATTTGAACTAGAGTTAGGCCTAGGGCGAGGGTTAGGGTTTGCATCAGGGCTAGTGTTAGGTTTAGGGTTAGGGTTATGTTTAGACTAAGGATTAGATTTTGAGTTAGGTTTAGGGCTAGGGCGAGTGTTAGCATTAGGGTTAGGTCTAAGGTTATGGTTAGAGTTATGATTAGGGCTAGGTTTAGGGCTAGTATAAGGGCTAGGTTTTGTGTGAATTTTAGGGTAACGTTAGGGCTATGGGTAATGTAAGAGTTAGGGATATGGTTATGGCTAGTGTTAGGGTCAGGGTTATGGATTAGTCTAGTGTTAGGGTTAGGTTTTGGTTTAGGATAAGATTTAGATCTAGGGTTTCTATTAAATTAAGGGTCATCATTGGGTTAGGGATAGTTATATGATTAGGACCACAATTAGGACTAGCATTTGGTCTAGTGATAGGTTTAGTCTTTACAGTAGGTTAAGGGTTATTGCTAGGGCTAGTGCTAGCTTTTGGTTTAAGGCTAAGGCTAGATTTATGACTCTATTTTTATTCAGTCTGGTCTAGTCCTAGTGTTAATATTAGGTTTAAGTATAGGTTTACTTGTAGGGGTAGTGTCAGGGTTTGCTTTAGGGTTATGGTCAGGTTTAGATGTAGGGTTAGTGTTTGGGTCATAAAAAGGGTCAAGGTTACGATTAGGGTTAAAGCTAGAATGAGGGCTAGGTTTAGGACTAGTAATAGAGTTAGGGTTTGGGGTAGGCTAAGGATTAAGGTTAGGACTATAGTAGCATTAGGGAGAGGGTTTGGCTTGGGGTAAGGAATGGTTATACGTACGGTTAGGGTTAGTGTTAGAGTCAGGGCCCGAATTAGGGCTAGAATTTGTGTTAGCATTAGGGTTATGGCTAAAGAAAGAACTAGTTTTCTGATTATGGCTAGTTCTAGGTTTAGCGTTATGGTAATGTTTAGAGCTAGGGGTACTGTTAGTGTCCGACTAAGGGTCAGGGTTATTTCTATGGTTAGAGTTAGGACTCAAAATAGGGCTAAGGTTAGGGATAGGTGTAAGGTTAGTGTTTGGTTTAGGTTAAGGGTTAGGGTTAGTATTATGGCTCGGTTTTGTTTTAGGCTAGGATTAGGGCTAGTTTTCCAATTAGCATTAGGTTTAGGGCTAGTGTTAGGGTGAGGTTTGGACTTAAGGTTAGAGTTTACAACCAGGTTTAGGGCTAGGGTGATGGTTATAGTTAGGTTTGGGGCTAGGGATAGGGCTAGGTTTGCATTATGGTAAGGGATAGGCTTTGAACTTTGGATAGGGATAGGGCAAGAATTAGAGTTAGTCTTAGGGCTAGGGATAGGAGTAGGTTTAGGATTAGGTTTAAATTAGGGCTAGGATTAGCCCTATGGTTAGTGTGGGTTTTGGCCTAGAGTTAGGGCTAGGGTTAGGTTTAGTGTTAGGGTTAGGATGAGGTCTGATGTTACAGCTACATTTTGGGCTAGGTCATGGGATAAAATTAGGGTTAGGGCTCCGGTTAAGGTTAGGAATAGGATTAAGACTAGGCTTAGGGCTAGGATTAGGGGTAGGGTTTGTGTTAGGTTTAGGGCTAGGATTAGTTCTAGCGCTAATGTCAGTTCTAGGGTTATGGTTAGGTTTTAGGTTTAGGTTTATGGCCAGGTCTATTGTAAGGGTTTACGTTGAGTGTTAGGGTCAGGTTTACAGCTAGAGGTATTTATAGGGTCAGAGTCAGGGTTAGGGTATGGGTTAGGTTAAGGTTTAGGGTTAGGGATAAAATTAGCATTAGAATTAGGGTAATGGATATGGTTAGGTTTCAGGTTCAGTTTAAGTTTAGTATAATGGACATGGTTAGGGTAAGGCGTAGGGTTAGAGTTAGCCTAGGGATAAAATTTGGTTAACAATATGGTTCAGGTAATGGATAGGATTAGAGCTACAATTAGGACTAGAATTATGGTTAGGTTAGGACTATGGTTAGGGTTAGGTCTAGGGTTAGAATTTGATTAGGGTTATGGTTAGGGTAATGGAGAAAATTATATCCAGGTTGAGGGCTAGTGTTATGGTTAGGAATAGGGCTATGGTTCAGTTTAGGTTTCAGGTTAGGACAAGGTTTAGGTTTAGCGTTAGGTTTAGGTTAAGTGTTAGGGCTAGGGTTACGGTTAGGCCTACGATTAAAACTAGAGTTAGAGCTTGGATTAGGTCTAGGTTTTGGGTTAGATTAGGGCTAGTGTAGGACTACGGCTAATGTAAGAACTATAGTTATGATTAGGGCTAGTATTAGGGTTAGCATTAGGACTAAGTCTAGTGTTTATATTAGGTTTAGGTTTAGGGGGATGATTAGAGTTAGGGTTAGTGTTAGGGTCAGAATCAGGATCAGTGTTAATTTTAGGATTAGGAATAGGACTCAAATTAGGGCGATGGTTAAGGCTAGGTATAGGGTTAGGATTTGTGTTAGTGTTAGGGTAAGAATTAGGGATAGGGCAAATATGAGGTCTAGGGTTATGTTTAGGTTAGGGTTAGGGTTGGGGCTATGGCTCAATTTTGTTTTAGAGCTAGGTATAGGGTTAGGGCTAGTTTTCGGATTAGCAATAGTGTTAGGGCTAGTAGTAAGGTGAGGTTAAATCTTATATTAATTCTTATGGTTAGATCTAGGTTTAGGGCTAAAGTTAGGGCTAGTGTTACAGTTATGATAACAGATATGGTTAGAACTAGAAATAGGGCTAGGTTGAGAGTTAGAGTTAGTCTTAGGGCTAGGGTTAGGGTTGGGTTTAAGGTTAGGTCTAAATTAGGGCTAGGATTAGCACTAGCGTTAGTGTTATGGGTTACGTTTAGTGTTAGCATTAGAGATAGGGTTAGGTTTTGGCAAAGGGATGGGGTTATAGCTAGGTTTAGGGATAGGGCAAAAGTAGAATTAGTGTTAGGGCTACGTTAGGGTTAGGATTATGATTAAGGCTAGCTTTAGGGCTAGGTTTGAGGGTTTGTGTTTGGGCTAGGCCTAGGATTAGAGATAGGGCTAATGTCAGGTCTATGGTTTGGGTTAGGAATAGTTTTAGGATTAGGTTATGGTTACGTCTAGTGTAAGGTTTACATTTAGGGTAAGGGTCAGTTTTAAAGCTAGGCGTATTATTAGGGTCAGGGTCGGGTAGGGTTTAGTTTAGTTTAAGGTTTAGAGTTAAGGGTTGAATTAGCGTTAGGGTTAGGCTTAAAAGTAGGGTAATGGATAGGGTTAGGTTTAGGGTTCAAGTTACTTTTAGAGTAATGGATAGGGTTAGTGTTAGAGATAGGGTTAGCATTAGGCCTATGGTTAGCATTTGAGTTAGGCTTATCTTTAGGTTAATGGATAAGGTTAGAGGTAAGGTTAGTGCTAGGGCTAAGATTAGGATTAGAGCTAGAGTTAGGTTTAGTCCTAGGGTTACTGTCATGGTTAGGTTTAGAGTAAGTGTTAGGAAATGAACTAGGGTTAGGGCTAGGGCGATGATTAAGGTTAGAGTCAGGGCTAGGGTTATGGTTAGGGTAATGTTTAGGGCTAGGTTAAGGACTAAGATATGGCTAGGTTTGTGTGGTGTTCATGGCTAGGATTAGGGCTATCGGTTAGGATTAGGGTTAGGGTTAGAATTAGGGCCAGAATCAGGACTAGTGTTGGGTCTAGGTATAGGGTTAGTCTTTGGGTTTGGTTAAGGGTTATTTTTTGGGCTAGTGTAAAGTTTTTGTTTAGGGCTAGGGATAGATTTATGACTATATTTAGGATTAGGTTTGGTCTAGTGCTAGTGTTATTGTTAGGTTTAGGTACAGGTTTTCTGGTAAGGGTAGGTGTAGAGGTAGGGTCCACTTTAGGGTTAGTGTGAGGTTTAGTTCTAGGGTTAGTGTTAGAGTCAGAATAAGAGTCAGGGTTAGGGTTAGTGTTACAACTAGAATGAGGCCTAGGGTTAGGGCTAGTAATAGAGTTGGGGATTGGGGTAGGCTAAGGATTAAGGTTAGGACTAGGTAAAATTACGGTGAAGGTTAGTCTTAGGGAAAGGGATGGGTTTAGATGTAGGATTAGTGTTAGGGATAGCTTTAGGGCTAGGGTTAGGGTTAGGGTTATGGTTAGTCTTAGGGTTAAACCTAGGTTTAGAGCTTGGATTAGCGCTAGGATTTGTGTTAGCTTTAGGGCTATGGCTAATGAAAAAACTTGGTTTCTGATTAGGGTTAGTTCTAGGGTTAGTGTTAGTGCAATGTATAGAGCTAGGGTAAGTGTTAGGATCCAATTCAGGGTCAGGGTTCCTTCTAGGGTTAGGTTTAGCAATCAAATTATGGCAAGGTTTTGGGCTGTGTTTGGTTTAGTTTAGTGTTAGTGTTTGGTTTAGGTTAAGTGTTAGGGTTAGGTTTATCCTCAGTTTTGTTTTAGGGCTAGGTTAGGATTAGGGCTAGTTTTCCAATTAGCATTAGGTTCAGCGCTAGTTTTAGGATGAGCTTTATGCTTAAGGTTAGGGTTATATTCACATTTAGGGCTAGGGCAAAGTTTAGGGCTAAGGTTGGCACTAGGGATAGGGCTAGAGTTTGGGTTATGGAAAGGGATAGGTTTAGAACTAGGTATAGGACTAGGGAGAGAGTTAGAGTTAGTCTTAGGTCTAGGGATAGGGTTAGGTTTAGGGTTAGGGCTAAATTAGGGCTAGGATTAGTGCTAGGGTTAGTGTTAGGTTTAGGCCTAAGTTTAGTGCTAGGATTAGGGTAAGGTATGATGTTACAGCTACGTTTTTGGCTAGGTCAAATGATAAAATTAGGGATAGGACTAGGGTTAAGGTTATGGTTAAGATTAAGGCTAGGCTTAGTGCTAGGATTAGGGCTAGGTTTGTGGTAGGGTTAGAGCTAGGATTAGAGCTAGGGCAAATATCAGGTCTAGGGTTATGGTTAGGAATAGTTTTAGGGTTAGGTTTATAGCCAAATCTATTGTAAGTGTTAGGTTGCGTGTTAGTTTGAGCTTTACAGCTAGGGTATTATTAGGGTTGGAATCAGGGTTAGGGTGTGTGTTAGATTAAGGTTTATGGTTAGGGTTCAAATTAGCATTAGGGTTAGTGTTAGGGTTAGGGTAATGGGTATGGTTAGGTTTAGGGTTCAGATTAGGTTTAGGGTAATGGACAGTCTTAGGGTCAGGGATAGTGTTAAGGTTAGGCCTAGGGATATAATTCAGTTAGGGTTATGGTTAGGGTAATGGATAGGAATAGAGCTACAGTTAGAGCTAGGGTTATTGTTAGGTTAGGTCTATTCTTAGTGTTAGGCCTAGGGTTAGAATTCGGTTATGGTTATGGTTAGAGTAATGATTAAGATAGAGCTAGGGTTAGGGCTAGGGTTATGGTTAGGATTAGAGCCGTGCGTCGGGTTAGATCAAGGTTTAGTTTTTGGGTTAGGTTAGGTTAAGTGTGGGGCTAGGGTTAGGGTTATGGGCAGCGTTAAAGTTAGGGTTAGGGCACAGATTAGAGCTAGGTTTTGGAGTAGGTTAGGGGTAAGGTAGGACTACAGCTATTGTAAGAACTAGAGTTAAGATTAGGGCTAGTTTTACAGTTAGCATTAGGTCTAGGTCAAGGTTTTGTGTTTAGATTATGTTTAGGTTTAGGGAGATGATTAGAGGTAGGGTTAGGGTTAGGGTCAGAGTTAGAATCAGTGTTACTGATTAGGGTTAGAGATAGGACTCGAATTAGGGCTAAGATTAAGGCTAGGTGTAAGGTTAGGTTTTGAGTTAGGGTTAAAGTAAGAATTAGGGATAGGGCTAATGTCAGGTCTAGCATTACCATTATGCTAGGGTTAGGGTTAGGGCTATGGCTCAGTTTTGTTTTAGATCTAGGGCTAGGGTTAGGGCTATTTTTAGGATTAGCAATAGTGTTAGGGCTAGTGGTATGAGGAGATTTAGGCTTAGATTTATTGTTATGGTTAGATCTAGGTTTAGGGCTAGGGCCTGCATTAGGATTAAAGTTAGGGCTAGTGTTAGGGTTATGGTAATGGATAGGGTTAGAACTACAAATAGGACTGGAGTGTGATTAGAGTTATTCTTTGGGCTAGGGTCAGGGTAGGTTTAGGGTTAGGGCTAAATTAGGGCTAGGATTAATGCTAGGGTTAAAGTTAGGCCTAGGCTTAGGGCTAGTGTTATGGTTAGTGTTAGTGTTAGGGTTAGGGTTAGTTTTAGGGGATGGTATGTGGTTATAGCTAGGTTTAAAGCTAGGGTTCTGGTTAGAATTTTATTTAGGCTTAGGGTTAGGGTTCGGGTTAGGATTAAGGATAGGTTTAGTGCCAGGATGAGGGTATATGTTAGGGCTAGGGGTAATGTCAGGTCTAGGTTCAAAGTGAGTGGTAGTTTTATGCTTAGGTTATGGCTAGGTCTAGTGTAAGGGTTAGGTTTAGGGTAAAGATCAGGTTTAGAGCTAGGTGTTTTATTAGGGTCAGAGTCTAGGTATGGTTTGGTTTAGGTTAAGGTTTAGGGTTAAGGCTTGTATTAGCATTAGGGCTCAGTTTAGGATTAGGGTAATGAATAGGGTTAATTTTAGGGCTAATATCAGAGTAATGATAGGGTTATTTTTTTAGCAATAGGGTTAGCATTAGGCCTAGAGTGAGCATTTGGTTTAGTCTTATCTTTAGGATAATGGATAGGGTTAGAGTTAAGGTTAGGGCTAGAGTTAATGTTAAGTTTATGGCTAGAATTAGGTTTAGGCCTAAGGTTATTGTCAGGGTTAGGTTTAGGGTAAGTATTAGGGTTTGAGCTAGGGTTAGGTCTAGGGTGAGGGTTAGGGTTAGAGTCAGAGCTAAGGTTAGAGTTAGGGTTAGTGTTATGATTAGGGAAAGTGTTAGAGTTGTGTTATGTTAAAGGTTATGGTTCAGGCTAGTTCAAGGTTTTTGTTTAGTGCTAGGGCTAGATTTATGACTCTATTAAGGATTAGGTTTGGTTTAGTGTTAGTGTTACTGTTAGGGTTAAGTATAGGTTTACCAGTAGGGGTAGAGTTAGGGTCCGGTTTAGGGTTAGTGTCAGGTTTAGATCTAGGGTGAGGGTTAGTGTCAGAATAAGGGTCAGGGTTTGGGTTATGGCTAGAGCTAGAATGAGGCCTAGGGTTAAGACTAGTAATATAGTTAGGGTTTGGGATAGGCTAAGGATTAGTGTTAGGACTAGAGTAGCATTAGGGTGAGGGTTAGGCTTAGGGTAATGTATACGATTAGAGGTAGGGTTAGGATTAGGGATAGGGTGAGGTTAGGGTTAATCTTAGAGTTAAACCTAGGGTTAGGGCTCAGATTAGTGCTAGGATATGTGTTATCATTAGGGTTATGGCTAATGAAAAAACTTAATTTCTGTTTAGGGCTACTTCTTGGTTTAGCATTAAGGCAATGTTTAGAGCTAGGGTTAGTGTTAGGATCTGAGTCAGGGTCAGGGTTACTCCTAAGGTTAGTTTTAGCACTCAAATTATGGCAAGGTTTAAGGCTAGGTTTAGAGTAGGTGTTTGGTTTAGGTTAAGGGTTAGGGTTAGGTTTATGGCTGAGTTTTCTTTTAGTGTTAGGTTAGGGTTAGGGCTAGTTTTCCAATTAGCATTAGGGTCAGGGCTAGTGTTAGGGTGAGCTTTAGCTTTAGGATTTGGGTTATATTCACATTTTGTGCTAGGGCAGAGTTTAGGGCTAAAGTTGGGGCTAGAGATAGGGCTAGAGTTTGGATTATGGTAAGAAATAGGTTTAGAACTAGGGATAGTGCTAGGGTGAGAGAGTTATTCTTATGGCTAGGGATAGGGCTATGTTTAGGGTTAGGGCTAAATTAGGGCTAGGATTAGTGCTAGGTTTAGTGTTAGGTCTAGGCCTAGGTTTAGTGCTAGGGTTAGGGTAAGGTATGATGTTACAGCTATGTTTTGGGCTAAGTCAATGGATAAAATTAGAGATAGGGCTCTGGTTCAGGTTATGCTTAGGATTAAGGATAGGCTTAGTGCTAGGATTAGGGCTAGGGTTTGTGTTAGGGTTAGGGCTAGGATTACAGCTAGGGCTAATGTCAGGTCTAGGGTTATGGTTAGGGATTGTTTGAGGGTTAGGATTATAGCCAGATCTATTGTAAGGGTTAGGTTGAGTGTTAGGGTCAGTTTTGCAGCTAGGGTATTATTAGGGTCAGAATCAGGGTTAGGGTATGTGTTAGGTTAAGGTTTAGATTTAGGGCTCAAATTAGCATTGGGGTTAGTGTTAGGATTAGGATAATGAATATGGTTAGGTTTAGGTTTAGGATAATGGACAGCCTGAGGGTGAGTGATAGTGTTAAGGTGAGGCCTAAAGATATAATTCAGTTAGGGTTATGGTTAGGGTAATGAATAGTATTAGAGCTACAGTTAGGCCTAGGGTTATTGTTAGGTTAGAGCTATGGTTAATGTTAGGCCTAGTGTTAGAATTAGGTTATGGTTATGGTTAGGGCAATAAATAAGATTAGAGCTAGGGTTAGGGCTAGGGTTATGGTTAGGATTAGGGCCATGGTTTGGGTTAGTTCAAGGTTTAAGTTTTGGATTAGTTTTAGGTTAAGTATTAGGGCTAGGGTTAGTGTTAGGGATAAGGTCATAGCTAGGGTTAGGGATCAGATTAGAGCTAGGTTTTGATTTAGGTTAGGGATAAGGTAGGACTACAGCTATTGTAAGAACTAGAGTTAGGATTAAGGTTAGTTTTATGGATAGCATTAGGTCTAGGTAAAAGTCTATTGTTTAGTTTAGGTTTAGGTTTAGGGAGATGATTAGAGATAGAGTTAATATTAGGGTCAGAGTCAGGATCAGTGTTACTGATCAGGGTTAGACATATGACTCGAATTAGGGCTCGGATTAAGGCTCGGTGTATGGTTAAGTTTTGCGTTAGGGTCAGGGTAAGAATTAGGGATAGGGCTAATGTCAGGTCTAGCATTTATGTTAGGCTAGGGTTAGGTTAGGGTTATGGCTCAGTTTTTTTTTTTTAGAGCTAGGGTTAGGGTTAGGGCTAGTTTTAGGATTAGTGATAGTGTTAGGGCTAGTGGTAGGATGAGCTTTAGGCTTAGATTTATTGTTATGGTTAGATCTAGGTGTAGGGTTAGTGCCTGCATTAGGATTAAGTTTAGGGCTAATGTTAGGTTTATGGTAACAGATAGGGTTAGAACCAGAAATAAGATTGGGGTGCGATTAGAGTTATTATTTGGGCTTGGGATAGGGGTAGGTTTAGTGTTAGTTGTAAATTAGGGCTAGGATTAGTACTAGGGTTAAAGTTAGTGTTAGGCCTAGGGTTAGGGCTAAGGTTAATGTTAGTGTTAGGGTTAGGGTTAGGTTTAGATTTAGGGGAAGGGATGGGGTTATAGTTAGTTTTAGAGCAAGGTTTGCGTTAGAATTTGATTTATGGCTAAGGATAGGGTTCGGTTAAAATTAAGACTAGGTTTAGTGCCAGGATTAGGGTATGTGCTAGGTCTATGTCTAAGATTAGGGCTAGGGCTAATGTCAGGTCTAGGTTCAAAGTAAGTGGTAGTTTTATGCTTAAATTATGGCTAGGTCTAGTGTAAAGGTTGGTTTAGTGTAAGGATCACGTTTAGAGCTAGGTGTTTTATTAGGGCCAGGGTCCAGGTATGGTTTGGTTTCGGTTAAGGTTTAGGGTTAAGGCTTGTATTGGCATTGGGATTCAGTTTAAGATTCAAGTAATAGATAGGGTAGGTTTAGGATCCCGTTTAGGTTTAGAGTAATGGATATGGTTATTGTTAGTGACAGGGTTAGTGTTAGGCCTAGGGTGAGCATTTGGTTTAGGCTTATCTTTAGGATATTGGATAGAATTAGATCTAAGGTTAGGACTATTCTTAAGGTTAAGTTTATGGCTCAGGTTATGGTTGGCCTACGGTTAGTGTCAGGGTTAGGTTTAGGGTAAGTATTAGGGTTTGAGCTAGGGTTAGGTCTAGGGCAAGTGTTAGGGTTAGAGTCAGGGTTAGGTTTAGTGTTATGATTAGGGAAAGGGTTAAAGTTTTAACTAGTTTTAGGACAGGGTCAATGGTTATGGTTAGGGTTAATTCTAGGGTTATGGTTAGGGTTACAATTAGGGCTAGGTTTAGGGCTAGATAAGGGCTGGTTTGTGTGATGTTTATGGCTAGTGTTAGGGCTATGAGTAGTGTAAGAGCTTGAGTTATGGTTATGGCTACTTTTAGGGTTAGTTTTATGGATAAATCTAGTGTTAGAGTTAGGTTTTGGGTTAGGATAATGTTTAGAGCTAGGGTTTGTGTTAGGGTAAGCGTTAGTTTTGGGTTAGGGTTAGGGCCAGAATTAGGAATAGCATGGGTCTAGGGATAGGGTTAGTCTTTGTGTTAGGTTAAAGGTTATGGTCAGGACTAGTTCAAGGTTTCTGTTTAGGGCTAGGGCTAGATTTATGACTCTATTTAGGATTAGGTTTGGTCTTGTGCTAGTGTTACTGTTAGGTTTAAGTATAAGTGTACCAGTAGGGGTAGAGTTATGGTCCAGTTTAGGGTTAGTGTCAGGTTTAGATCTGGGATAGTGTTAGGGTCAGAATAAGGGTCAGGGTTTGGGTAGGGCTAGAGCTAGAATGAGGCCTAAGATTAGTACTAGTAATACAGTTAAGGTTTGGGATAGGCTAAGGATTAGTGTTAGGACTTGCGTAGCATTAGAGTGAAGGTTTGGCTTAGAATAAGGGATAGGGTTAGAGGTAGGTTCAAAATTAGGGATAGAGTTAGGGATAGGGTTAGGTTTAGGGTTAGTCTTAGAGTTAAACCTAGGGTTAGGGCTTGGATTAGCACTAGGACATGTGTTAGCATTAGGGCTACGGCTAATGAAAGAACTTAATTTCTGATTAGGGCTACTTCTTGGTTTAGCATTAAGGCAATGTTTAGAGCTAGGGTTAGTGTTAGGATCCAAGTAAGGGTAAGGGTTACTTATAGGGTTAGGTTTAGCACTCAAATTATGACAAGTTCAGCACTAGGTTTAGGGTTAGTGTTTGGTTTAGGTTAAGTGTTAGGTTTAGGTTTATCACTCAGTTTTGTTGTAGGGCTAGGTTAGGTTTAGGGTTAGTTTTCCAGTTAGCATTGCTGTTAGGGCTAGTTTTAGGGTGAGATTTAGGCTTAAGCTTAGGGCTTGATCCAGGTTTAAGGGTTGGGCAAAGGTTAGGGCTAAGGTTGAGGCTAGGTATAGGGCCTGGTTGTGGGTTATAGTAAGGGACATGCTTAGAACTAGCAATATGGCTAGGGGAAGAGTTAGAGTTAGTATTAGGGATAAGGATAGGGTTAGGTTTAGTTTTTGGGCTAAATTAGGGCTAAGATTATTGCCAGGGTTAGTGTTAGGTTTAGGCCTAGGTTTAGGGCTATAATTAAGGTTAGCATTAGTGTTATGATAAGGTATGATGTTACAGCTATGTTTAGTGCTAGGACAAGGGATAAAATTAGGGATAGGGCTGGGGTTAAGATTAGTTTAAGGATTAAGGCTGGGCTTAGAACTAGGATTAGGGCTACGGATAGGACTAATGTCAGGTCTAGGGTTTAGGTTAGGTACGGTTAGGGATAGGGCCATGACTCAGTTTTGTTTTAGAACTAGGCCCAGGGTTAGGGCTAGTTTTATGATTAGCGATAGTGTTAGGGCTAATGGTAAGGTGACGCTTAGGCTTAGATTTATTGTTACGGTTAGATATAGGTTTAGGGCTATTGCTAGGGTTAGGGCTAAGTTTAGGGCTAAGTTTAGGGCTAGTGTTAGGGTAATGGTAACAGATAGGGTTAGAACTAGAAATACGGCTAGGTTGAGAGTTCAAGTTAGTCTTTGGTCTAAGGGTAAGGATTGATTTAGGGTCAGGCCTAAATTAGGACTAAGTTTAGTGCTAGGGTTAGTGTTAGGTTTAGGCCTAGGTTTAGGGTTAGTGTTATTGTCAGGGTTAGGATTTGGTTGAGGGGGAAGAGAGAGGGTTATAGGTAGGTTTAGGGCTAGGGCGAGGGTTAGAATTATGGTTAGGACTAAGGTTAGTGTTTGGGTTAGGATTAAGATTAGGTTTAGGTCTAGGCTGAGGGTTTATGTTAGGGCTATGGCTAGGATTAGAGCTGGGATAATGTCAATTCTTGGTTTATGGTTAATATCAGTTTTAGTGTTAGGTTTTGGCTATGTCTATTGAAAGGTTAAAGTGTAGTGTAATGGTCAAGTATAGAGCTAGGTGTATTATTAGGTTCAAGGTCTGGGTATGGTTTGGTTTAAGTTAAGATTTAGGGTTAATGCTTGAATTAGTAGTGGGTTTGGGTTAGGGTTAGAATAATGGATAGAATTAGATTTATGTTTCCAGTTAGGTTTAGAGTAATCAATAGGGTTAGTGTTAATGATAGGGTTATTGTTAGGCATAGAGTTAGCATTTGGGGTAGGCTTTTCTTTAGGGTAATGGATAGGGTTAGAGTTAAGGTTAGGGCTAGGGTTAAGGTTAGGATTATCTTTAGATGTAGGATTAGGCCTAGAGTTAATGTTAGGGTTAGGTTTAGGGTAAGAGTAGGCATTTGAGCTAGGGCTAGGTCTAGGGCGAGGGTTAGATTTTGAGTCAGGGCTATGTTAGGTTTAGGGTTAGGGTTATATTTAGGCTAAGGATTAGAGTTTGAGCTATGATTAGGTTTAGGGTGAGGGTTAGCATTGGGGTTAGGTCTAATGTTATAGTTAGGGTTATGATTAGGGCTAAGTTTAGGGCTAGGGTAAGGGCTAGGTTTTGTGTGATATTTAGGGCTAATGTTAGGGCTTTGGGTAATGTAAGAATGAGGGATATGGTTTTGACTAGTTTTCAGGTCAGGGTTATGGATAAGTCTAGTGTTAGGGTTAGGTTTTGGTTTAGGATAAGGTTTAGATTTAGGGTTTCTATTAGGTTAAAGGGCATTGTGGGGTTAGGTTTAGTTTTAGGTTTAGGACCACAATTAGGACCAGTGTTGGGTCTAGTGATAGGTTTAGTTTTAAGTTAGGTTAAGAGTTATTTTTAGGGCTAGTGCTAGGTTTTTGTTTTGGGCTAGGACTAGATTTATGACTCTATTTAGGATTAGGTTTAGTCTAGTACTAGTATTACTGTTAGGTTTAGGTAAAGTTTTACTGGTAGAGGTAGTGTTAGGTTTCGGTTTAGGGTTAGGGTCAGGTTTAGAACTAGGGTTAGTGTTAGGGTCAGAATAAGGGTCACGGTAGGGTTAGGGTTAGAGCTAGAATGATGGGTAGGTTTAGGACTAGTAATAGAGTTAGGCTTTAGAGAAGGCTAATAATTATAGATAGGAATAGGGTAGCATTAAGGTGAGGGTTTGTCTTTGGGTAAGGTATAGGGTTAGAGGTAGGGTTAGGGTTAGGGTTAGGGTTAGCATTAGTGTTTGGGTTTAGGTTATAGTTAGGTTAAGGGTTTGTATTAGGGATAAGGACAGGGTTAGTCTTTGGTTTTGGGTTAGGATTATGTGAGTGTTAGGGTTAGGGTTAGGGTAAGGGTTAGGTTTATTGTTAGGCTTAGGGTTAGGGATAGGAACAGGGCTAAGTTTAGCATTAAGTTAGGGTTTGTTTTAGGGTTAGTGTTAGGCTTACCGTTAGGATTAGAAATAGGGTTAGAGTTAGGGTTAGTGTTAAGATTACGGTTAGTGTTCAAGTTAGGGTTAGGGTTAGGGTAAGGTTTAGGGTTAGGGTGTTAGGTTTAGGATTAGCGTTAAGTTTATTGTTAGGGTTAAGGTGAGGGTTGGATTAGTGTTATGGTTAGGTATAGGGTAAGGGTTAGTGTAGGGTTAGTATTAGGGTTTTTTTTTAGGGTTAAAGTTTGGGTTATGGTAGGGTTACAGTTATGATTAGGATTACAGTTAGGGCTAGGGTTAGAGTTAGGATTAGGCTTAGGGTTAGGGTTAGTGTTAGGTTTAGGATTAGTGTTTGTGATAGGGTTTGGGTTAGGGTAAGTGTTCAGGTTAGGGTCAGGGTGAATTTTAGAATTAGGTTTAGGGTTAGGGTTCAGGTTAGGGTTAGGGTGAGTTTTAGGGTTTGGCTTAGGGTTATGCTTAGGGTTAGTGTTAGGGTTTGGCTTAGAGTTTATGATAGGGTTATAGTATGGGTTAGCATTAGGGTTATGTTTGGGTTAGTGTTAGTGTTAGGGTTAGGATTAGGGTTAGGGTTAATGTTAGTGTTACAGTTAGAGTTAGGGTTAGGTTTAGGGTTAGTGTTAGGTTTAGGATTAGGGTTAGAGTTAGTTTTAGTTATAGAATCATGGTTGGGGTTAGGGTTAGTGTTAGGTTTAGGGTTAAAGTTAGTGTTAGGGTTATTGTGAGGGTTAGTGTTAGGGTTAGGGTTAGGTAAAGTTTTGGTTAAGGTTAGTTTAGGGTTAGGGTTATGGTTTGGGTTAGGATTTGTGTTAGGTTAGTGTTAGCGTTAGGGCTAAAGTTAAGTTTTGTGTTAGGGTTATTGTTAGGATGTGGGTTAGTGTTAGTGTTATGGTTAGGGTAAAGCTTAAGGTTCATGTTAGGGTTAGGGTTAGGGTTAGTGTTAGGGTAAGGTGTATTTTTACGGTTAGGGTTAGGGTTAGTTTTATGGATAGGGTAAGGGTTAGGGTTAGAATTAGTGTTTGGGTTAGGGTTAGAGTTAGGTTTAGGGTTAGTGTTATGGTAAGGGTTAGATTTAGTGTTAGGATTAGGGTTATGTTTACGGTGTGGTTTACTGTTAGTGTTAGTGTAGGGTTAGAGTTAGGTTTAGTGTTACGTTAAGGGTTAGGGTTAGGGTTAGTGTTTGGTTTAGAGTTGTTTTAGGGTTAGCTTTAAGGTTATGGTTAGGGTTAAGGTTAAAGTTAGGGTTACTGTTAGAATTAGGTTTAGGTTAAGGGGTGTGCTTTGGGTTAGTGTTAGGGTTAGGGTTAATGTTAAGGTTAGTGTTAGCATTTGTGTTAGGGTTATAGTTAGGTTTAGTGTTAGGTGTAGGGTTAGTATTAAATTTAGGTTTAGGGTTAGAATTAGGTGAGTATTAGGTTTAGGGTAAGGTTTAGAGTTAGGATTAGTGTTAGAGTTAGGGTTAGGGTTAGGGACAGGGTTAGGTTTAGGTTTAGGTTAGGGTTTGTGTTAGGGTTAGAGTTAGGGTTAGTGTTAGGGTTATGGTAAGGGTTAGCTTTAGGGTTATGGTTAGTGTTAGGGTTAGGGTTATTGGTTGTCTTAGGGTTAGTGTTATTGTTAGGGTTAGGATTACTGTTATCGAAAAATTTTTGGTTTGTGTTAGGTTTAGGGTTAGGGTTAGGGTTATGATTAGTATTATCATTAGTGTTAGGGATAGGGATACGGTTAGTGTTAGGGTTAATGTTAGAGTTAGGAGAAGTATAAAATTTAGGGTTAGTATTAGGGTTAGGGTTAGTTACTGGGTTAGGATTGGTGTTTTTTAGATCAGGGTTAGGATTATGATTAAGTTACGGTAGGCGTTATGGTTTGGGTTAGGATTTGTGTTAGGGTTAGGGTTAGGGTTAGACTTAGTGATAGTTTTAGGATTTGTGTTAGGGTTAAGTTTATGGTTAGTGTTAGGGTTACGTTTAGGGTTATGTTTAGGGTTATTGTTAGCATTGGGTTTTGGGTTATGTTTAGGGTTACAGTTAGGTTTAGGATTAATGTTATGATTAGTGTTATTGTTAGTTTTAGGATTAAAGTTATGGTTAGCATTAGAATTATATTTAGGTTTAGTGTTAGTGTTAGTGTTAGGGTTAGGGTAAGTTTTAGTGTTTTTGTTATGGTTAGGGTTAAGCTTAATGTTAGGGTTAGTGTTAGGTTTAATGTTAGGGTTAGGGTTAGGGTTAGTGTATGGGTTAGGGTTAGGGTAAGCTTTACGGTTGGTGTTAGTGTTAGGGTTAGCATTAGGGTTAGGTTTTGTGTTAGGGTTAGGGTTAGGCTTTGGGTTAGGGTTAGTGTTAGGGTTAGGGTTATTCTTAAATTTACGGTTAGTGTTAGGTTTAGTGTTAGGGTTTGTGTTATGGTTAGAGTTTGGGTTAGTGTTAGGGTTACAGTTAAGTTTAGCGTTACAGAGAGGTTTAGGATTAGTATTAAGGTTAGGTTATAATTAGGGTTTGTTTTAGGGTTAGGGCTAGGGTTAGGATTAGGGTTATATTTAGGATTGGGTTTAGAGTGGGTTAGGGTTAGGGTTAGGTTTAGGGTTAGGGTTAGGGTTAGCCTTAGTGATATTGTTAGTGTTGGGGTTAGGTTTAGTGTTAGTGTTAGGGTTAGGGTTAGTGTCACTGTTCGTGTTAGAGATTAGTTAGGGTTAGATTTAGGGCTATGGTTAGGTTTATGGTTAGGTTATGTTCAGGGTATGAGGTGGGTTAAGGTTTATGTTAGGGTTAGGATTATGCTTTGGTTTGGTGCTACTGTTAGGGTTAGGTGTAGGGATAGGTATACAGTTAGGGTTAGTGTTAGAGTTAGGTTTAGTGTTAGGTTTAGTGTTAGAGTTCTGTTTATAGTTAGTTTTAGATTTAGTGTTAGGGCTATGGTTAGATTTAGGGGTAGTATTAGGGTAAGGGTTAGTGTTAGGTTTAGGGGTTGGGTTAGTGTTAGGTTTAGGGTTACAGTTGGGGTTAAAATTATGTTTACTGTTAGGGTTAGGGATAGGTTTCGGATTAGAGTTAGAAATAGTTTTAGTATTAGGGTTAGGGTTAGTGTTAGGGTTAGTGATAGGTTTATGGATATGGTTCATATTATGGTTAGTGTTATGGATAGGTTTTGTGTTAAGTTTAGGTATAGGGTTAGAGTTATGGGTGGGATTAGGCTTAGAGTTAGGTTTAGTGTTAGGTTTTTGGTTAGTTTTAGGGTTACGAGTAGGGTTATGGTTAGTTTTAGGGTTATGATTTTAGTTAGGGTTAGGATTAGTGTTAGGTTTTGGATTAGATTTAGGTTTAGGGATAATGTTAGGGTTAGGGTTATTGTTGGCTTTAGAGTTAGGGTTAGGGTTACTGTTACAGTTAGGTTTAGGTTTAGGTTTTGGGTTAGGTAAGGGTTATTGTAAAAGTTTGGGTCCGTGTTAGGGTTAAGGTGAGGGTTTAGTTTAATGTTAGGTTTAGGGTGAGGTTTAAGGTTAGGGTTACTGTTAGGGTTAAGGTTAGATTTAGGGATAGTGTTAGGATTAGGGTTATGGTTAGGGGTAGTGTATTCGTTACGGTTACAGTTAGGATTAGGGTTAGGATTAGTGTTAGTGTTAAGTTTTGTGTTAGAGTAAGTGTTAGGGTTAGAGTTAGCTTTACTGTTAGTGTTAAGATGATATTTTGTTAGGATTAGGTTTAGAGTTGGGGTTAGGGTTAGTGTTACGTTTAGTGTTAGGGTTAGGTAAGGGTAAGGGTTTGGGTTATGTTAGGGTCAGGGTTATGGTTTAGGTTACGGTTTGTGTTAGGGTTAGGGTTAGAGTTAGTGTTAGTGTTAGGGTTAGGGTTAGGTTTAGGGATAGTGTTAGTGCTAGTGTTAGGAGTGGGTTTAGGTTTAGGGTTAGTGTTAGTGTTAGGTTTAGGGTTTGGTTGAGGTTTAGGGTTAGTGGTATGGTTTGGGTTTGGGTTTGTGTTAAGTTTAGGTTTAGGGTTAGTGTTAGGATTAGTGTTAGGTTTAGGGTTTGGGTTAGGTTTATTGTTAGGGTTAGTGTTAGGGTTAGGGTTAGGTTTAGGGTTGTTGTAGGGTTAGGGTTAGCATTAGGGATAGGTTAAGTGTTAAGAATAGAGTTATGGTTATGGTTTGATTCAGTGTTAGGGTGAGGGATAGGTTAGGTTTAGGATTAGGTTTAGGGGTAGTGTTAGGGTTAGGTTTAGGGTTAGGATTAGTGTTTGATTTAGGGTTAGGGTTAAGTAAGGGTTAGGATTATGATTAGGTTACGGTAGGTGTTTGGTTAGGATTTGTGTTAGGTTTAGGGTCAGGGTTAGAGTTAGTAGTAGTGTTAGGATTTGGGTTAGGTTTAAATTTATGGTTAGTGTTACAGTTACGGTTAGGTTTAGGTTTATTGTTAGTGTTGGGGTTAGGGTTATGTTTAGGATGAGTGTTAGTGTTATGGTTAGGATTTGGATTAGTGTCAGGATTAGTGGTAAGTTTAGAGTTAGGAATCCTGTTAGGTTTAGGGTTAGGTTTGTGGTTAGGGTTAGTGTTAAGGTTAGGATTAGGGTTAGGGATACTGTTAAGTTTAGGGATATATTTAGGGTTAGAGTTAGTGTTAGGGTTATGGTTAGGGTTAGGGTAAGTTTTACGAATAGGTTTAGAATTAGGGTTAGTGTTAGTGTAAGGGTTACGGTTAGATTTAGGGTTAGGGTTCGTTTTATAGTTACGTGTAGGGTTAGGATTAGTGTTAGGGTTAGTTTTAGGGTTCGGATAATGGTTTGTGTTAGGGTTAGGTTTTTGGTTAGAGTTATGTTTAGGACTAGGGTTAGAGTTACGGTTAAAATTAAGTTTAGGGTTAGTATTACAGTTAATGTTAGGTATAAGTTTATGGTTATACTTAGTGTAAGTTATAGGTTTAGGGTTGGGGTTATTGTTAGTGTTAGGGTTAGTGTAAGGGTTAGTTTTCTCTTTAGTGTTAGGGTTAGATTTATGGTTAAGTTTAGGTAAGGGTTAGTGTTAAAGTTAAGATGTCTGTTAAAGTTATGGTTATGTTCAGGTTGTGTGTTAGGGTTAGGTTTAGAGTTAGAGTTACGGTTATGATTAGTGTTAGAGTTAGGGTTAATTTTAGGTTTAGGGTTATTTTTAGGGTTATGGGTGAAATTAGGGTTAGTGTTAGGTTTAGTGTTAGGTTTAGGGTTAGGTTATGGTTAATATTAGGGTTAGTTTTTGGTTTAGGGTTAATGTTAGAGATAGGATTAGTGTTAGGGTTAAGGTTAGTGTTAGGGTTAGGTTAGGATTAGGGTTATGGTTACGGTTCATGTTAGGGTTAGTTTTACTGTTACTGTTAAGTTTACGTTTAGGGTTAGCATTAACGTTAGAGGTAGTGTTAGGGTTAGGGTTAGGTTTAGCATTAGTGTTTGTGTTAGGGTTACAATTAGTTTTAGGTTTAGTGTTAGGGTTAGGTTTAGTGTTTGGTTTTGGGTTAGGGTTAGGGTGAAAGTTATTGTTAGGTTTAGGGTTAATTATGGGGTTAGACTGGATTAGTTTTAGGGTTAGGGTTAGGGAAAGGATTAGGGTTAGTGCTAGGGTTAGTTTTATGGTTAGTGTTAGGTTTAGGATTAGAGTTCGTGTTAAAGTTAGGGTTAGGGATCAGGGTAGTGTAAGGTACAGTGTTAGGCTTAGGGTTAATGATAGGATTAGGGTTAAGTTTAGGGTTATGGTTAGTGTTAGGATTGGTGATATGGTTACATTTATGGTAAGTGATAGGGTTAGGGTTAGGGTTAGTCTTAGAGTTAGGATGAGGATTAGTGTTAGTGATAGGTTTAAGGGTATGTTTACGATAAGTGTTATAGTTAGGATTAGTTTTGGGGTAGAGTTAGTGTTAGGGCTAGGGTTAAGGTTAGTTTAAGGTTTAGGGTTATGGTTAGAGTTAGGGTTTGTGTTATGGTGAGGGTTAGTGTTAGGTTTAGATATAGGGTTAGGGTTAAATTTAATGTTAGGGTTAGGTTTAGGGTTAGGGTTAGGTTAAGGTTTAGGGTTAGGTTTAGGATTATGGTTAGAATAAGTGTTAGTGTAAAATTAGGGTTAGGGTTAGGATTAGTTGTATGGTTAGAGTTAGTGTTTGTTTTAGGGTTATGGTTAGGGTTATGTTTAGGGTTATGGTTACAGTTAGGATTAGGGTTAGGGTAAGGGTTAGATTAGGGTAGGTTATGGTTTGGGTTAGGGTTAAAATTAGTGTTAGTGTTAGTGTTAGGGTTAGGGTTAGGTTAGTGTTAGGGTTAGGTTTAGGGTTCATGTTAGGTTTAGGGTTAAGGTTTGGTTAGGTTTAGGGTTTGTGTTAGTGTTAGGGTTAGGTTTAAGGTTAGTGTTAGTGTTTGGGTTGGGTTATACTTAGGTTTACGCTTAGTGTTAACATTAGTATTAGTGTCAGGTTTAGGGTTAGGGCTAGGGTGAGTGTTAGGTTTAGGGTTAGGTGTACAGTTATTGTCAGGAGTAGGATTAGGGTTAGTGTTAGGGTTAGGGTTAAATTAGGTTTATGGTTAGTGTTAGGGTTAACATTGGGGTTATGTTTAGGATTTCTGTTAGGATTAGGAATAGGGTTAGTTTTATAGTTATTGTTAGTTTTAGCAATAGTCTATTGGTGAAGGTTAGACTTAGTGGTATGGTTAGGATTATGGTTTATGTTAGGGTTGCGGTTATGGTTAGAGTTAGGGTAAGTTTTAGGTTTAGGATTAGGTTATGGTTAGGTAAGTGTTCGTATTAGGTTTAGCTGAAGATTAGGATTTTGGTTTGGGGTAGGGTTTGTGTATTGGGTTAGGGTTAGGTTAGGGTTAGAGTTAGGCTTAGAGTTAGTGTTAGGGGAGGGTTAGGATTTGTGTTCGGGTTATGTTTAGGTTTATGGTTAAGGTTATGGTTATGTTTAGTATTAGGTTAATGTTAGGATTAGGTTTAGGTTTGGGTTAGGGTAAGGTTAGGGTTAGGGAAAAGGTTAGGGTTTTTGTTAGGGTTAGGGTTAGGGTTAGGTTTAGATTTATGTTTAGGATAAGGTTAGGGTTAGAGTTAGGGTTAAGGTAGGGATTTATATTAGGGTTATGGTTAGGGGTAGTGTAATTGTTAGGGTATGGTTAGGATTAGGGTTAGTATTAGGATTAGTGTTAGTTTTAGGTTTTGTGTTAGAGTTAGTGTTAGGGATAGTGTTAGGATTAGGGTTAGAGTTAGAGTTAATGTTTGGATTAGGGTTAGATTTAGTGTTAGTCTTAGGGTTAGATTTTGTGTTAGTATTAGTGTTAGAGTTGGGGTTTGGGTTAGTGTTACCTTGAGGTTTAGGTTTAGTTTTTGGTTTAGTGTTAGGGTTAGGTAAGTTTTAGGGTCAGGGTTATGGTTTAGTTTAGGGTTTGTGTTAGGGCTAGGTTTAGAGTTAGAGTTAGTGTTAGTGTTAGGGTTAAGGATACTGTTAGTGTTAGTGTTAGGAATGGGGTTAGATTTAGGGTTAGTGTTAGTGTTAGGTTTAGGGTTTGGTTTAGGTTTTATGGTTAGTGGTATGGTTAGGGTTTGTGTTCATGTCAAGGTTAGGGTTAGGGTTAGTGTTATGATTAGTGTTAGTGTTTGGGTTAGGGTTAGGTTTATTGTTAGTGTTAGAGTAAGGGTTAGGATTAGCATTCAGTTTGGCATTAGGGTTAGGGTTAGTTTTAATGTTAGGATTAGTGTAAGGCTTAGGGTTAAGTTTGGGTTATCATTAGGGATAGGATAAGTGTTAAGGATAGAATTAGGGTTACAGTTAGATTTAGTGTTAGTGTTAGGGTTAGGTTAGGTTTAGAATTAGGTTTAGGTGTAGTGTTAGGGTTAGGTTTAGTGTTAGGGTTAGTGTTTGGGTTATGGTTAGGGTTAGGTAAGGGTTAGGATTTGGATTAGGTTATGCTAGGTGTTATGGTTTGGGTTAGGATTTGTGTTAGGTTTAGTGTTAGGGTTAGAGTTAGTAATAGTGTTAGGATTTGGGTAAGGGTTAAATTTAGGGTTAGTGTTAGGCTTATGGTTAGAGTTTCATTTAGGGTTAGTGTTAGTATTGGGGTTAGGGTTATGTTTAGGGTTAGGGTTAGTGTTATGGTTAGGGTTTGGATTTGGTTTAGGGTTAGTGTTAAGTTTAGAATTAGGGATAGTGTTAGGGTTAGTGTTAGATTCATGGTTAGGGTTAGTTTTAGGGTTAGGATTAGGGTTAAGGTTACTGTTAAGGTTAGGGATTGGTTTAGGTTTAGCGTTAGTGTTAGGGATATGTTTAGGGTTAGGGTTTGTGTTACGATTAACTTTAGAATTAGGGTTAGTGTTAGTGTAAGGGTTGTGGTTAGAATTAGGGTTACGGTTCTTTTTAGAGTTACGTGTAGGGTTAGGATTAGTGTTTGGTTTAGTGTTAGGGTTCGGATAATGGATTGTGTTAAGGTTAGGTTTATGGTTAGGTTTTCGGTTAGGACTAGGGTTGGATTTAGGGCTAAATTTAAGCTTAGGGTTCATATTATGGTTAGTGTTAGGTATAGGTTATGGTTATACTGAGTGTAGTTATAGGTTTAGGGTTGGGGTTACTGTTAGTGTTAGGGTTAGTGTTAGGTTTAGTGTTAAAGTTAAGTTTAAGGTTAGGTTAGTTAAGGGTTAGGGTTAGGGTTAAGGTTTCTGTTAGAGTTATGGTTATGGTCAGGTTGTGTTACGGTTAGGGTTAGGGTTAGCATTACAGTTATGATAAGTGTTAAAGTTAGGGTTAGTTTTAGCGTTACGGGTGAAATTAGGGTTAGTGTTTGGTTTAGTGTTAGGGTTAGGGTTAGGATAGGGTTAAGATTAGGGTTAGTTTTTGGTTTAAGGATAGTATCAAGGATTGGATTAGTGTTAGTGTTAAGGTTAGTTTTAGGGTTAGGTTAGGATTAGGGTTACAGTTATGGTTCAGGTTAGGGTTAGCGTTAGTGTTACTGTTAGGTTTAGGTTTAAGTTTAGGATTAGGGTTAGAGGTATTTTAAGGTTGAGGTTTAGCATTAGTGTTTGGGTTAGGGTTACAGTTAGTTTTAGGTTTAGTGTTAAGGTTAGGGTTAGGGTTTGGTTTAGGGTTAGGGTTAGGGTGGGGGTAGTTGTTAGATTTATTGTTTAATTTGGGGTTAGACTTAGGATTACTTTTAGGGTTAGGGTTAGGGTAAGGGTTAGGGTTAGTTTTAGGGTAAGTTTTATGGTTAGTTTTAGGTTTAGGATTAAAGTTCGTGTTAGATTTAGGGTTAGGGTTCAGGTTAGTGTAAGGTATAGTGTTAGGGTTAGGGTTAATGATAGAGTTAAGGTTGAGTTTAGGGTTAGAGTTAGTGTTAGGGTTGGCGTTATGGTTACGTTTAGGGTACATGATAGGGTTACGGTTAGGGTTAGTCTTAGTTTTAGGATAAGGATTAGTGTTAGTGTTAGGGTTAGGGTTATAGTTAGGGTAAGTGTTATGGTTAGGGTTAGGTTTAGGGTAGAGTTAGTGTTAGGGTTAGGGTTAGTGATAAGGTTAGGTTTAGGGTTAGGGTTAGTGTTAGGTTCAGGTTAGGGTTAAGGTTAGGTTAAGGTTAGAGTAAATGTTAGAGTTAGGGTTTGTGTTACGGTGAGGGTTAGGGTTAGTTTTAGAGTTAGAGTTAGGGTTAAATTTAGTGTTAGTGTTAGGTTTAGGGTTAGGGTTATGTTAAAGTTTAGGGTTAGATTTAGGTTTATGGTTAGAATTAGTTTTAGTGTAAAATTAGGGTTATGGTTAGGGTCTGTTTTCCGGTTAGGGTTAGTGTTTGTTTTACGGTTATGGTTAGGGTTATGTTTAGGGTTATAGTTACAGTTATGATTAGGGTTAAGTTTAGGGTTAGATTAGGTTAGGTTAGGTTTTGGGTTAGGGTTAAGATTATTGTTATTGTTAGGGTTAGGGTTAGGTTAGTGCAAAGGTTAGGGTTAGTGTTCGTGTTATTTTTAGGGTTAGGTTTTGGTTAGGGTTAGGGTATTTGTTAGTATTAGGGTTAGATTTAGGGTTAGCATTAGTGTTTGGGTTGGGTTATACTTAGATTTGGCTTAGTGTTAGTGTTAGGATTAGGATTAATATTAGGTTTAGGGTTAGGTCTAGTGTGTTTTAGGTGAAGGTTTAGGGTTAGGGTTATTGTTAGGAGTAGGATTAAAGTTTGTTATGGTTAGGGTTAGTGTTAGGGTTAAATTTGGGGTTTGGGTTAGGATTACTTTTAGGATTAGGAATAGGGTTATTTTTAGAATTAGTGTTAAGTTTAGGGATAGTCTTTCAGTGAGGGTTAGGCTTAGTGATATGTTTAGGATTATGGTTCCTGTTAGGGTTACGTTTATGGTTAGTGTTAAGGTTAGTTTTACGTTTAGGATTATGGTTAGGGTTAGGTAAGTGTTCGTATTAGGTTTAGCTTAGGGTTAGGGTTATGGTTTGGGGTAGGGTTTGTGTTTGGGTTAGGGTTAGGTTAGGGTTAGAGTTAGGCTTAGGTTTAGTGTTAGAGGGATGTTTAGGAATTTGTGTTCAGGTTATGTTTAGGTTTATGGTTAAGGTGATGGTTACGTTTAGTATTACGGTTCAGGTTAGTGTTAGGATTAGGTTTAGGTTAGGGTTAGGGTTAGGTTTAGGTTAGGTTTAGGGTTATTCTTAGGTTTTATTTTAGGGTTACGGTTAGTGTTAGTTTTAGGTTTAGATTTACCGTTAGTATTAGGTTAGGGTTAGTGTTAAAGTTATGTTTAGTTTTAACATTACTGTTTGGGTTAGGGTTATAGTTAGGCTTATGGTTAGTGTTAAGTTTAGGGTAAGGGTTAGTGTTTAGTTTAGGGTTAGGGTTAGGGTAAGGGTTAGGGTTAGGTTCAGGGTTAGTGTTAGCCTTAGGCTTAGGTGTTATGGTTAGGGTTATGTTTGGTGTTAGTGTTAGGGTTAGGTTTAGTGTTAGGGTTAGTGTTATTGTTAGGTTTAGGTTTAGGATTAGGGTTCATGTTAGAGTTAGAGTTAGGGTTAGAGTTCGTGTTAGAGTTAGGTTTTGGGTTAGGGTTAGCGTTAGGTTTAGTGTTAGGCTTAGCATTAATAATTGGGTTAGAATTATGGTTAGGATTAAGGTTAGTGTTAGGTTTAGGTTTAGGGTTAGGATTAGGTTAGGGTTAGTGTTATGGTTAGGGTTAGGGATAGTGTCAAGGTAAGGGATAGGTTTAGGATTAGGGTTAGTTTTAGGGTTAGGGTTAGGTTTTGGTTTATGTTATGGTTAGGGTTTGGGTTATTGTTAGGATTATCATTAGTGCTCGGTTTAGGGTTAGGATTAGGGAAAGGTTTAGGGTTAGTGTTATGTTTAGGTTTAAGGATAGGTTTAGTGATAGGGTTAGGGTTTTGTTTAGTGTTAGGTTTAGTGTTAGAGTTAGGTTAGGGTTAGTGTTAGGCTTAGTGTTAGGTTTTGTGTTAGGGTAAGTGTTACAGTTCAGATTAGTGTTAGGTTTAGGGTTAGGGTTAATATTAGGGTTATGGTTAGAATGAGAGTTATGGTAAGGGTTTGGTTTAGGGTTAGTGTTAAAGTTAGGGATAGAATTAGTGTTAGTGTTAGGGTTAGTGTTAGGGTTCATGTTAGGGTTAGTTTTAGGGCTTGTGTTAGGGTTAGGGTTAGGTTTAGGTTTAGGGTTTGATTAGATTTATTGTTTGGGTTAGTGTTAGCTTTAGAGTTATGGATAGTGTTAGGGTTACAGATAGGTTTTGGGTTAGTATTAGGCTCATATTTAGGGTTAGTGTTAGTGATATTTTTACGGTTGGGGTTAGGGTTAGTGTTTGGGTTAGGGTTAGGATTAGTGTTAGCGTTAGTGTTAGAATTAGGGATAGGATTAAGGTTAGTGTTAGGGTTAATGTTAGGGTTAGAATTAGGTTTAAGTTTAGGGTTAGGGTTAGATTAGTGTGAGGGTTAGTGTTAGAGTAAGTGTTAGGGTTAGAGTTATGGTTACAAATAGAGGTAATGGTAGGGATAGAGTTATTGTTATGCTTAATGGTAGGGTTTGTGTTAGGATAATGGTTAGTTTTAAGGTTATGGTTATGGTTATGGTTAGATTCATGTTAGGGTTATGTTTAGGGTTGGGGTTCGTGTTAAAGTAACGGTTAAAGTTATGGTTAGTGTTCGTGTTAGGGATATGTTTAGGTTTAGTGTTATGTTTAGTTTAGGGTTATGGTTAGGTTTAGGGTTAAGATTAATGGTTTTGTTAGGGTTAGTGTTAGGTTTAGATTTTGTGTTAGCATTAAGATTAGGGATAGGGTGAGGTTTAGGGTTAGTATAAGCGTTCAGGTTAGGGTTAGGTTTATGTTTAGGGTTAATGGTTAGGATTAAGGTTAAACTTAGTATTAGGTTTAGGTTTAGAATTTGGGTTAGGGTTAGGATGAGTGGTAGGATAAGGTTTAGGTTTTGTCTTAGGGTTAGGTTTAGGGTTAGGATTAGTGTTAGGGTTAGTGTTAGGGATAGTGTTAAGGTTATGGTTAGGTTTAGGTTAGTGTTACGGTTAGAGTTAGGGTTATTATTAAGGTTATCATTAGTGCTCGGTTTAGGAATAGGGTTAGTGTAAGGCTTAGGTTAAGGTTAGGTTTAGGTGTAAGGTTAGGTTTTGTGTTAGGGTTTGCGTTAGGTTTAGTGTTTGAGTTAGGTTAGGGTTAGTTTTAGGCTTATTGTTAGGGTTTGTGTTAGGGTAAGGGTTACATTTTAGATTAGGGTTAGGGTTAGGGTTAGGGTTAATATTAGTGTTAGTATTACTGTTAGGGTTAGGATTAGTGTCAGGGTTAGGGTTAGAATGAGAGTTATGTTAAAGGTTAGGTTTAGGGTTAGTGTTAAGGTTAGGGATAGAATTAGGGTTAGTGTTAGTGTTAGTGTTAGGGTTCTTGTTAGGGTTAGGGTTAGGGCTTGTGTTAGGGTTTGGTTTAGGTTTACGTTTAGGGTGGCATTAGTTTATTTTATTTTTTGTGTTAGTTTTAGCTTTAGGTTTATGGATAGTGTTAGGGTTATGGATAGGTTTAGGGTAAGTGTTAGGCTTATGTTTAGATTTAATATTAGTGATAGTGTTAGGGTTCTGGTTAGGGTTAGTTTCGAGTTAGGGTTAGGATTAGTGTTAGTGTTAGTGTTTGGGATAGGGTTAAGGTTAGTGTAAGGGTAAGTATTAGGGTTAGGATTACGATTAATGATAGAGTTAGTATCTGTGTTAGGATTAGTGTTAGTGTTAGTATTAGGGTTTGTCTTAGGGTGAGGTTAGGTTTAAGGTTAGGGTTATGGTTATGGTAAGGATTCAGATTAGGGTTATTGTTGGGATACAGTTAGTTTTGGGTTAGTGTTAGGGTTAAGGTTTGTGTTAGGGTTATATTTAGGGTTAGGTTTTGGGTTAAGTTTATTTTTAGTATTATTGTTACATTTAGGTTAAGGTTAGTTTTAGGTTTAGTGTAAGGGTTAGAGTTAGGTTTAGGGCAAGGTTTAGGTTAGGTTTAGGGTTAGGGTTAGGTTATGTTTAGAGTTATGGTTAACGTGAGGGTTTGTGTTACAGTTAGGGTTAGTGTTAGGGATAGGGTGAAGTTTAGGGTTAGGGTTAGTGTTAGGTTTAGGGTTAGGGTTTTGTTTTGTGTTAGGTTCAGGATAGGATTAGGGTAAATGTTAGGATTAGTATTAGAGTTACTGTTAGCATTAGGGTTAGAGTTAATGTTATCATTAGGGTTAGGGTTATTGTTAGGGTTAGGGATTGTGTTAATGTTAGAGATAGGTTTAGGTTTAGGGTTAGGGTTAGGATTAGTGTTACGGTTAGTGTTATGGTTAGGATTAGTGTTAGGTTTAGGGTTATTGAAAGTGTTAGCATTAGGGTTATGTTTATTGTTAGTGTTAGTGTTAGGGTTAGGTTTAGGTTCAGTGTTAGGCTTAGGATTAGGTTTAGGGTTATTGAGTGTTAAGATTAGGGTTAGTGTTAGGGTTAAGGTTTGTGTTAGGGTCAGGTTTAGGGTTAGGATTTCACTTCAGATTAGGGTTAGGTTAGTGTTAGGTTACGGTTTGGGTTAGTTGTACGGTTCGGGTGAGGCTTAGTGTTGCATTTAGTGTTAGCATTAGTGTTAGGATTAGGATTAGCATTAGTGTTAGGTTTATGGTTAGGTTAGGCTTAGGGTTAATGATAGAGTAATGGTTAGGATTAGGGTTAGTGTTAGGGTTAGGTTTAGGGTTAGGTTAATGTTAGGATTATTTTAGGGTAAGGGTTATGGTTGTGGTTAGGGTTTGTGTTAGGGTTAGGGTTAGGAGTAGAGTCAGGTTAGGGTTAGGGTTAGAGTTTTTGTGCAAGTTAGGGTTGGTGTTAGTGTTAGGATTAGTGTTGGGTTTACAGTTAGTGGTAGGTTTAGGGTTAGGATTTGGGTTAGAGAAAGGGTTAGTGTTAGGGTTAGGATCAGTGTTAGAGTTAGATTATTTTTAGGTTTACGTTAGGTTAGTCTTAGGGTTAGTGTTAGTGTAGGTTTAGGGTTATGTTTAGGTAAGTGATAGGTTAGGGTTAGGGTTCTGAATGTGTTTCGTGTTAGGGTTATGGCTATGGTTATGTTAGGGTTAGGTTTAAGATTAGGTTTAGGCTTAGTGTTTAGTTTATGGTTAGGGTGAGTTTTAGTATTAGTAATAGGGTTAGGGTTAGGGTTAGGGTTCCTGCTAGTGTTAGTTTTAGTGATACAGATACGGTTAAGTTTAGTGTTAGGGTTAGTGTTAGTGTTATAGTTACAGTTAGTGTTAGGTATAGTGTTTGTTTAGGGATAGGTTTTGGGTTAATGTTAGGGTTAGTGTAGGGTCACGGTTAGTGTTATGGTTAAGATTAGGGTTAGCGTTAGGGTTTGTGTTAGGGTTAAGGTTAGTTTTAGCTTTAGTTTTATGACTAGTGTTAGGGTTATGGTTAGCCTTTGGTAATGTTAGGGTTAGGGGTGGGTTAGGTTTATTTTTATGATTTGTGTTAGGCTTTGTATTAGGCTTAGAGTTTGGATTATGGTTACGGTTAAGTATAGGGTTAGGGTTACATTTAGAGTTAGGGTTAGTGGTATGGTTTGGATTAGATTTATGGTTAGTGTTAACATTAGGTTAGGATTAGGGTTAAAGTTAGGGTAAGTTTTAGCATCAGTATTAGGGTTAGGGTTAGTGTTAGGGTTAGTGACACAGTTAGGGTTAGGTCGTGAGTTAGGATAGGGTTAGGGTAAGGTTTAGGTTTAGGTTTTGGTTTAGGTTTAAGGTAAGATTTAGTGTTAAGGTTTGGGTCAGGGTTAGAGTTAGGATTATGTTACGGTAAGTTTTAGGCTTAGTGTTAGGGTTTGTTTTAGGGTAGGGTTAGTATTAGTGTTAGGGTTACACTCCGATTAGGGTTAGGTTTAGGTTTAAGGTTAGTGTTAGTATTAGGGTAAGGGTTAGATTTATGGTTATTGTTAGCATTGGGGTTATCGTTAGAGTTATAGTAAGGGTTAGGTTTAAGATTAGTGTTAGGGTTAGAAATAGGGTTAGGGTTAGCATTAGAATTAGGTTAGGGTTCATGTTAGGCTTAGGGTTAAGGTACGTGTTAAGGTTGGGTTTAGGGTTAGGATTAGGGTTAGGGTAAATTTTAGTGCTTGGGTTAAAGTTAGTAGTTAGGATTATGAATGGTGGTAGGGTTAGGGATAGGTTTAGGGTTAGTGTTAGGCTTAGGGTTAGGGTTAGTGTTACAGTTAGGGATGGGGTTCACTTTATGATTACTGTTAGGGTTAGTGTTAGGGATATGGTTCTTGTCAGGGTAAGGGTTACGGTTATGTTTAGTGTTAAGTTTACATTTATTATTAAGTTTAGGTTTGGTTTTATTGTTAGGTTAGTTTTAGGGTTATGGTTAGTGTTAGTGTTCGGGTTAGGGTTAGTGTTAGGTTTAGTGATAGGTTTAGGGTTATGTTTAGGTTTAGTGTTAGTGACAGGGTTAGGGTTGGGGTTAGGTTTAGTGTTAGGTTAGAGTTAGGATTAGTGTTAAAGTTAGTGTTAGTGTTAGGGATATGGTTAAGTTTAGTGTTATTGTTAGTGTTAGAATTAGGGTTTGTGTAAGGTTTAGGTTGAGGGTTAGGGTTAGAATTAGGATAAGTGTTAGGGTTAGGGTTATGGTTACAGATAGAGTTAGTGTTAGTGTTATTGTTATTGTTAGGGTTAGGGTTAGTTTTAGGGTTAGGGTTAGTGTTTTGGTTAATGTTAGTGTTAGTGTCAGGATTTGTGTTAGGGTGAAGATTAGGGTTAGTGTTAGATTTATGGTTACTGTTAGGATTCAATTTAGGTTTATGGTTAGGGTTAGGTTTAAGGTTTGTGTTAGGGTTTAATTTAGGGTTAGGTTTTGTGTTAGGGTTATTATTAGTATTATCTTTAGGTTTAGGGCTAAGATTAGTTTTAGAGTAAGTGTTAGGTTTAAGTTTAGACTAAGGTTTATGTTAGGGATACGGTTAGGTTAGGGTTAGGATTATGGTCAGCATTAGGGTTTGTGATTGGGTTAGTGATAGGGTTAGTGTTAGTGTTAGGTTAGGGTTTGGTTTTGTGTTAGGTTTAGGGTTTGTGTTAGGGTTAGGGATAGGGTTAGGATTACGATTAGGGTTAGGGTTAGTGTTAGGATTAGGGTTAGGTTTAGTGTTAGGGTTAGAGTTGGGGTTTGTGTTTGTGGTAGGGATTGTGTTAATGTTAAATTTAGGGTTGGCATTAGGGTCAGGATTAGGGTTAGCATTATGATTAGGGTTATGTTTTAGGGTAGGGTTAGGGTTAGGTGTAGGATTAGGATTAAGGTTAGGATTAGTGTTAGGTTTTGGGTTAGGGTTAGTTTTAGTTTTAGGTTTAGGTTTAGGATTAGTGTTAAGTATTTTTAGGGTTAGGGTTAGTGTTAGGGTTAGCATTGTAGTTAAGTTTAGAATTAGGGTTAGGGTTAGCGTTAGGGTTAGGTTTAGTGTTAGGTTTAGTGTTAGGGTCAGTGTCAGGGGTAGGTAATGGTTAGGGTTAGTGATTTGATTAGGGTTAAGGTTAGGGTTAGTATTAGGGTTAGGGTTATTGTTTGTGTTACAGTTAGGGTTAGGGTTACTTTTAGTGTTAGGTTTAGTGTTAGGGCTAAGGTTACGGTTAGGGTTAGTGTTAGGTTTTGGTTAGGGTTAGGATTAATGTAAGAGTTGGGTTATGGTTAGATTTAGTGTTAGGTTTAGCATTAGGGTTAGGTTTAGTTTTAATGTTAGGGTTAGCATTAGGTTTAGGGTAAGGGTGTGTGTTAAGTTTAGGTTTAAGGTAAATATAAGGTTAGGTTTTTGGGTTGGATTAAGGTTAGTGTTAGGATTAGGGTTAGGGTTTCTGTTAAGGTTAGGTTTAAGGTAAGTATAGGTTAGGTTTAAGGATTAAGGTTAGTGTTAGGGTTAGTTTTAGTGTTAACTTTGCATTATAGTTATTGTTAGGTTTAGTGTCAGGGTTAGGTTTAGAGTTAGGGTTAGTGTTAGTATTAGGGTTAGGGATAAGTATAGGGTTTTTGTTAGGGTTAGGGTTAAGGTTAGGTTTGGGGTTAGTGTTAGTGTTAGGGTTAGGTTTAGGGTTTGTGTTAGGTTAGGGTTAGCATGATTGTTAGGTTTAGCGTAAGGTTTAGGTTTAGTGTTAGTGCTTGGTTTAGGGTTAAGGTTATTGTTAAAGATAGTGTTAGGGTTAGGGGTAGGTTTAGAGTTCGTGTTAGGCTTAGGGTTAGGGTAGTGTTGTGGTTAGGTTTAGGGTTACATTTAGGTTTAATGTTAGTGTAAGGGTTAGTGTTAGGCTAAAATTAGGGTTAGGTTTAGTGTTATGTTTAGTGTTGGGGTTAGGATTAGGGTTAGGTTTAGTTTTAGAGTTAATGTTTGAGTTAGGTTTAGGGTTAGTATAGGTTTACTGTTAGTGTTAGGGTTAAGGTTTTTGGTAGGTTAAGGATTAGTGTTAGGGTTAGGTTCTTTATAGGGTTAGCGTTAGGGTAAGTGTTAAGTATATGAATAGGATTAGGGTTAGATTTAGGGTTAGGATTAGGTTTAGGTTTAGTGTTAGGGTTAAAATTAGTGATACTGTTAGTGTTAGTGTTAGGGTTAGTTTAGGTTTAGGGTAGTGTTCGTGTTAGGATTAGGGTTTCTGTTAGAGTTAGTATTACAATAATAAAGTTAGGCTTTGGTTTAGGGTTGGGGTTAGGGTTAGGGTTAGTGTTAAAGTTAGGTTTACAATTAGGGTTATTGTTAATTTTAGGGATAAGGTTAGTGTTAGGGTTAGTGTAAGATTTAGGTTTAGTGTTAGGGTTAGGTTTAGGGTTAGGTTTTGTGTTAGGGTTAGGGTTAGATTTATGGATAGGTTTTGTGTTAGGGTTAGGGTTAGGTTAGGTTTAGGTTTATGGTTAAAATTATGGTTAGGGTTATGATTACGTTTAGTTTTAGGTTTAGGGTTAGGATTAGGGTTAGTGTTAGTGTTAATATTAAGTTTAGGGATAAGATTAAGGTTAGGGTTTGGTTTAGTGGTATGGTTAGTGTTAGGGTTTGTGTCAGGTTTGTGGTTAGGGTTAGGGTTAGGTTTGCGGTTAGAATTAGATTTAGCATTTTGGTTAAGGTTAAGTTAGTGTTAGGGTTAGCATTAGGGTTAGATTTAGGGTTAGTTTTAGGCTTACCTTTAGGCTTAGGCTTATTGTTAGGTTAGTGTTAGTGTTAGGGTTAGGTTTAGGTTTAGTGTTAGGGTTAGGGTTAGATTTAGGATTAGTTTTATATTTATTGTTAGTGTTTGTGTTAGGTTTATGGTTAGGGGGAGACTTAGGGCTTGTGTTAGTTTTAGGGTTAGAGTTAGGGTTAAGATTGCAATTAGGATTTTGTTAGGCTTTTATTTAGGGTAAATGTTAGAGTTATTGTTAGGTTTTGTGTTAGGGTTAAGGTTAGGTTTAGTGTTAGGTTAGGTTTATGAGTGGAATTAGTCTTATGGTTAGAGTTAGTGTAAGTGTTCATGTTTGTTTTCAGGTTGGTGTTAGGGTTAGCTTTAGGGTTAGGGTTAGTTTTAGGGTTAGAGTTAGTTTTAGGGTTAGGGTTTGTGTTAGGGTTAGGGTTAGGGTTATTGTTATGTTTAGGATTAGGGTTAGTGTTATTGTTATTGTTATGTTAAGGGTTATGGTTAAGGATAGTGTTAGTGTTAGGGTTAGCGTTGGGGTTAGGTTAAGGTTTAGTTTTACAGTTAGCAGTAGGGTTAGTTTTAGGGTTAGTCTTATGCTTAGGGTAATTGTTATGGTTATGTTTCTGACTAGGTTTAGGTTTGGTGTTAGCATTAGTGTTACAGCTTGGGTTAGGGTTAGGTTTAATGTTCAGGTTAAGGTAAGGTTTAGGGTTATGGTAAGGTTTAGGGTTAGGTTTAGTGTTAGGTTTAAGGTTAGGGTTAGGCTTAGTGTTAGAGTAAGTGTCAGGGTTTGGGTTATGGTAAGAATTAGGGTTAGTTTTAGACTGACGTTCAGGTTTTAGGTTAGGGTTTGTTTTAGGGTTAGTTTTAGGGTTAGGGTTACAGATAGGATTAGGTTTAGAGTTAGAGTTAGGGTTAGGGTTTGTGTTAGGGTAAGTGTTAGGTTTATGGTTTGGGTTACTGTTAGTTTTAGGTTTAAGTTTGGGTTAAGGTTATGGTTTGTGTTAGGATTATTGTTAATGTTAGGGTTAGGGTTAGTGTTAGGTTTAGGGTTATGTTTACAGTTAGGGTCAGTGATAGTTTTAGGTTTGGAGTTAGGGTTAATTTTAGGGTTAGGTTTAGTTTTTGGTTAGGGTTAGAGTTAGATTAAGTTTAGAATTATGGTTTGGGTTAGGGTTTGTCTTAGGTTTAGGGTTAGTTTTAGGATTAGTTTTAGGGTTATGATTAGGTTTAGTGTTATGTTTAGTTTTAGGGTTTGTGTTAGGGTTAGGGTTGGGTTAGGGTTTTGATTACAGTTAAGATTAGCATTAGGGTTAAAGTTAGTGTTAAGGTTATTGTTAGGGTTAAGTTCACGGTTACAGTTTGTGTTACATTTTGGGTTAGGTTTAGCGTTAGTGCTAAGGTTGTGTTAGGGTTTGGGTTAGTGTTACGGTTAGCATTAGGGTTAGGTTTAGGTTTAATATTAGGGTTACCTTAGTGTTTTGGTTAGGGTTAGAGTTAAAATTTGTGTTAAGGTTAGGGTTAGGCTTAAATTATGTGTTAGGGTTAGGGTTAGGGACAGTGTTAAGGTTAGGGTTATGGTTATGGTTAGCATTATTGTTAGGGTTATCATTAATTCAAGTTTTAGAGCTATGGCTTGTTTTACAGCTAAGATTAGGGCTAGCATTTGAGTTATCGTAAAGGATAGGTTTAGAACTATTAATAGGGCTATGGAAAGAGTTTGAGTTAGTCTTAAGGTAATAGTTTGGGTTAGGGTTAAAGATAAATTAGGGCTAGGAATAGTTCTAGGATTAGTGTTATGCTTAGGCCTAGGATTAGGTATACTTTTATGGTTAGGTTTAGTGTTAGGTTTAGGGGAAGGGCTGCCTGTTTGATTTCCACCTCCATTTCCATTTACTCATAGGTGTCAAATGAAGTGAAACCTTAAAATACAATGTGTTCATGATAGTGAACCATGGAATTGAGAAGAACATACCTTGGGAGCATACTAAGGCTAGATAAAAGATGACTCCTGCCCAGTATCAAAGAAATTTGAACAAAACTAACTCAATCTAACATTACCTCAAATCCTAGTCTTATCCATATCTCTAAACATAACATTAACCCTAACCTGATTAGAGAACCATTGATTCTAGAATTCCGACCCTTGGGGAGCATTGTGGGGCAAGCTAAATGATGAATCCTACACAACATCAAAAAAATCTGACCAAATAATTATGGGAGGCATTTTAGTACATGCATATTTTTCTGTTTTCTACTGAAGGGCTCTCAGATTAAGTTGTTTTTGCATGCTTAAGCATAGGCATACTTTTACAAGGAACATACCAGAGTCCCTACAGAGAACTGATCCAGTGTGTGAAGTTTCAAGCAGCTAGCACAAACCCTGTTTGATTTTTCAGCTCCATTCACTTTCCTGTATAGGTCAAAATGAAGTGAAATCTTAAAATACCAAATGTTCCTGACAGCGAACCTGTGAATGGAGAAGGCCTAAACCTGGGGAACAGAGTAAATCTAGCTAAAAGATAAATCCTGCCAAGTATCAAAGAATTTTGAATAAAACTAACTCTAACCCTAACACTAGCTCTAATCCTAGTTCTTCTCCTAACCCTAACTTTTTTTTAAACATTTGACAGTAGAATTTCCAAACTTGGGCAGCCTAGTGGGATAAGCTAAGCAATAAATGCTGCACAGTATTCAAGAAATCTGTCTGAAAAGTTGATGGACTATATTAGTACATGCATATTTCTCTGTTATCTCCTAAAGGTCTCTTGTATAAAGTTGTTATTACATGATTCATCATAGGCCTACTCTCACAAGAACAAACCAGAGATTGCTCACAGAGAATTGATGGAGTGTGAACTTTCAAGCAGCTAGCACCAACGCTGTTTGATTTCAAGCTCCATTTCCTTTTACCTGTATAGGACAAAATGAACTGAAACTTTAAAATACAAACTGCTCCTTACAGTGAACCATTGAATCTATGAGGCCCAAACATATGGAGTATAGTAAGGATAGGAGAAAAATGAATCCTGCCCAATATCAAAGAAATTTCAACAAAACTAACTCTAATCCTAATACTAGCTCTAACACTAGCCCTAACACTATCCTTAACACAAACAATAACCTGTTTGAAAAACTGTTGATCCTAGAAGTCCCAAACATGGGGAGCCTAGTGGGCTAAGCTATCAGATGAATCCTATGCAGTATCAAAAAATATGACCAAATAATTGAGGTGGTATTTCAGTTCATGCATATTTCTCTGTTTTCTGCTAAAGGGCTCTCAGATAAAGTAGCTTTTGCCATCTTCACCTTAGAGGCTACTTTCACAAGAAACAAACCAGAGAGTTCTCACAGAGAACTGATTCAGTGTTTGAAGTTTCAAGCAGCTAGCACCAACCCAGTTTGATTTCAACCCCCATTTTCATTTACCTCTGTAGGTCAATATGAAGTGAAACCTTAAAATATAGAGTGTCCCTGTTAGTGAATTATTGAAATGAGAAGGCCCAAACCTGAGGAGCATATTAAGGCTAGGTAAAAGATGACGCCTTCCAAGTATCAAAGAAATTTGTACAAAACTTACTCTCACCCTAACACTACATCTGACCCTAGCCCTAACTCCAAATCTAACACTGACCCTAACCTGGTTAGAGAACCATTGATCTTAGAAGTACCACACTTAGAGAGCTTTGTGGGGAAAGATAAATAATGAATCCTATTCAGTATCAAACAAATCTGACAAAATAATTATGGGAGGAATTTCAGTGCATGCATATTCTCTGCTTTATCCTAAAGGGCTCTCGGATAAAGTTGTTTTTGCATGCTTCAGCTTAGGCCTACACTCACAAGGAACATACCAGAGTGTCCCCACAATTATTGAGGGTGTATGTGCAGTTTCAAGTAGCTAGCATAAACCGTGTTTGATTTCCAGGTCCATTTACATTTACTCGTATAGGTCAAAATGAAGTAAAATGAAAATATTAACTGTTCCGGACACAAAAACATTGAACCAAAATGCCTAAACCTGGGAAACAGAGTAAAGTTAGTTAAAGATGAATACTGGATTGTATCAAAGAAATCTGAATAAAGTAACTCTAACCCTAACACTACCTCTAAACTGAGCCCTAATCCTAACCATAAACATTAACATAGCCCTATCCCTAACCCTAAATTTAACCCTAAATTTAACTGAAACCATTGCCCAAAACCTAGCTCTAACTCTATCCATTCAAATAACTCTAACCCTAACCCTAATGCTAAACTTAGCCCTAATCCTAACCATAAATGTAGCCCTAACCCTAGCTGTAATCCTATCTTTTACCCTAAATTGAAGCCTCATCCAAATGCCTACAATAGGACTAAACCTAACTCTATAGCTATCCCGAAGGCTATTCAAAACCCTAAACCTAAGCTGAACCCTAAACCTAACCATATCCATTACTCTAAACCTAATGCTAATTTGAGCCTTAACCCTAAACCTTAACTAAAACCAATCCCTAATCCTTACCCTTACCATAATAATACACCTAGCTGGAAACCTGACCTTTATCCTAAACCTAACCATTACAGTAGACCTATTCATAACCAAACCCTACAACTACCCTTAATTGTAATGCTAAACCTGATATTAGCCCTAGCCCTAACACAAACCCTCATCTGAGCCATAAACCTAGCCTTAATCCTAACCCTCACTCTAACCCTAACCCACAACCTAATCCTAACCATAACCCTAGCCCAAACCTGAACTCTAACTGTATCCTTTACCCTAAACATAACCCTTATCCTAATTCTAACCCTAAGACTGACCCTAACCCTATCACTATCCAAAAACTATCAATTACTCTAAACCTAACCTCAATACTATACCTAACCCTATCTTTACCCTAACACTAACCCTAACTCTAATTTGAGCTGTAACCCTAAACTCAAAACTAAACCAAACCCTAACACTGACCCTGGCCCTAATAATTCCCCTAGCTCTAAACCGTGACTCTTATCCTATACTTAACTCTTACAATAGACCTAGCCATAAACTTTTCCCTAAAACTATCCCTAACTGTAACCCTACACCTGACATTAGCCCTAGCCATTATTCTAGCCCTAACCCTAACACAAACCCTAGCCCTTATCCTAGCCCTAAACATAGCCTTAATTAAAATCCTAACCCAAACTCTAGGCCTAACCCTGACACTAATCCTAGCCCTAATCTTAGCACTAATTTATTCCTATCCCCAATACTAGTCCAAAGACTAACTCTAACTCTCACATTACACCTTTCACTCGTTCTAACCCTATGCCTAACCATAACCCTAACCCTAGACCTAAACCTTGCCCTATCATTTGCCCTAGCACTAACCTTAGACAAAACCTAACTCAAAATCAAGCCCTAACCTGAAGACAAAGACAAACCCTAACACTAGCCCAAACCATAACACTAATCCTAAAACTAGCCCTAGCCCTAGCCCTAAAACAAAACATGGCTATAGCTATAAACCTAATCCTTAACCTAAATCAAACCCTAACCTTAAACCTAGCCATAACCCTAGACCTAATATGAGTTGTAAGAAGAACCCTTAAACTAACTCTGAACCCAACACTGACCCTAACACTACTAGCTCTAAATATCACCATAACCCTAAAACTAACCCTAACACTAACTCTAGCCCTAAAACCCTAAAAGTAGCCCTAAACATCACCCTAGTACTTACATTAGCCCTAAACCTAACCCTATCCCTAACTTAACCCCAAACCTAGCCCAAATACCAGCTTTAACACTATAGCTCTATTTGTAAACATAACCTAGCCCTAAACTGATCTCTAATTCTATCCATTACCATAACCAAAACCATAATCCTAATTCTAACCCTAGGCATGAACCCAAATCTTAAACCAATCTATTGATTGAACCTAACCTAAACCTACCTGAACCTAAACCTAAACCTATCATTACCCTAACCCTAAAACTAACACTAATTCAAGCCCTAACTTTAAACCTTCACCTACCCCAAACCCTAATCCTGACCTTGATTCTAATAAAGTCCCTAGCTCTATACTTGAACATAACCCTACATCTAACCCTTAATCTAGACGTAGCCATAATCCTAACCCTAAAACTATCTTTAACCATAATTCTGGACATGAAATTAGCCCTAACCCTAATCGTAGTCTTAAACCTGAAACAAATCCTAGCCCTCATCCTAGCCCTAAACCTAGATTTATTCATAACCCTAACCCTAACCCTACCCTTAGCCCAAATTGTAACCCTCACACTACCACTATACTTAGCTAAAATGCCATCTCTTACCATAAACATAAACATAACACTAACCCTAACTCTAGGCTTAAACCAAACAATAAACCTAGCCCTAATCCTAGCACTAATTTAGTTCTATCTCCAACTCTAACACTAACCATAGCTCTTAGACTCTAACTCTCAGCCTATACCTATCCCTAGTTCTAACCCTATCCATTACCATAACCTTATCCCTAGCCCTAACCCCTGCCCTATTCTTAGTCCCAGCCCTAACCCTAGATCTAACCCTAACTCCAAATCTAAACGTAACCCTAAGCCTAAGCTTAACACTTACACTATCCCTAAAACTAACCCAAGGACTAAACAAAAACCAAGCAATAGCCCTAACACAAAACATTAACTTAAACCAAACCCTAACACTAAACCTAACCTATCCCTTGCCCTAATTCAAGTTCTAACACTAACTTTAAAACTAACACTGACCCTGACTCATATGCTAACACTCAACCTATCTGTAAACACCGCCCTCACCTTAATCTGAATTCTAAGAATAACCCTAACAATATAGAGTCCTATCCATAACCCTAAAACAAACCCTGACCTGACTCTTATTCTAACACAAAACCTAGCTATAAATATCATCCTAAACTTAAACCTAACCCTAACACTAAACCTAACCATAACACTAAAACTAACCTAATTTTAACCCTAGTTCTTACATTAGCCGTGGACCTAATCCTATCCCTAACCCTGTCACAAACACTAGCCCTAAACCTAAATTTAACCCTAAGTCTAACCCTAACCATAGCTCTAAACCTAGCTCTAAACCAATACCTTACCCTAAGCAAACCCCTAAACCTAAGGGTAACACTAGATGTATCCCTAATCTATAGGCTAACCAAATCCTAACTCTATTAATAGCCCCAAACCTAACTCTCATTCTAGCTCTAAACCTATCCCAAATTCTAACCCTAACCCTGACCCTTATACTGACCCTACCACTAATCCTATGTCTAACTCTAACCCTAAATCTAAGCCAAAAACTATGGTAATCTTATCCCTAGACCTAACCCTGAAACTAACTCCCAGCCTAGCCCTAACCATAGCTCAGAACCTAACCCTTACACTAAACATAACAATAAAACTAACCCTAGTTCTAACCCTCAACCTAACCCTAACTCAAGGCCTAATCCTAATGATAACCCTAGTCATAACCTTAACTCTAACTCTACCCATTACCCTAAACATTACCCTTACGCTAATGTAACCTTAGGCCTAACCCTAACCCTATCACTATCCCCCAAACTGTCAATTACCCTAAACCTAACCTAAACCCCAAACCTAACCTTATCACTACCCTAATGCTAACCATAATGCTAATTTGAGCCCTAACCCTAAACTCAAACCCAAAGCAAAAGCCCAACACTGACCCTGACATTAATAATTCCCCTAGCTCTGAACCTATTACCCTATACATAACCCTTACACTACACTTAGCCATAAAGCTAACCCTAAAAAGGACTTTAGCCCTAGCCATAATCCTAGCCTTAACCATAGCACAACCCTAGTCCTTATCCTACCTCTTAACATAGCCTCAATTATAACCCTAACCCTAACTCTAGGCCTAACCCTAACACTAAACGTAGCCATAATCTTAGCCCTAATTTAGCCCTTTCGCTAAACCTAAACCTAACCCTAGCCCAAAGACTAAAACTGACTCTCACCCTAGCCCTAAATCTAATTCTAACCCTATACTTTACTGGAAGCCTAATCCTAGCATGGACCATAGGTCTAACCCTAGCCATATTCATATCCTTGGCCATTACTGTAGATCTAACCCTAACTCTAAATCCAACCCTAAAAATAAGCTTAAGCCTAAACCTAATCCTAGCCCTAACCCTAAGGCTAATCCTCAAAATAGCCCTAACCCTAGTCCTAGCTCTAAAATTAACTAAGCCATAGACCTAACCCTAATCCTTAATATAAACCAAACCCTAATCCTACACTTAGCCCTAACCCTAGCAATAATTCGAGTCTTAAGCTGAACCCTAAAACTAACCCTCACCCTGACTCTGACTTTAACACTAACCCAGGACTAAACATCACCCTAAATTTAAACCTAACACTAGAACTAGTCCTAACCCCTAACACTAAAATTAGCCCTAATGATAACCCTAGTACTTACATTAGCCATAACTCTAACCCTAGCCCTAACTTAACCCAAATCCTAGCCCTATTCTGAGCCCTAAACCTAGCTTTAACCCTAAACCTAGCTCTAACCCTATCCCTTACCCAAAGCCAAACCCTAAACCAAATTCTAACCCTAGTCCTAGCCCTAATCCTTAGCCTAACTTAAAAGCTAACAGTATTACTTGTCCTAACCCTAGACCTCATTCTAGTTCTAACCATAACCCTGACCCTCATCTGACCCTGAAAGTAACCCTAGGTCTAAACCTGACCCTAAACCTTAACCAAAACCTAACACTAGACCTACCAGTAACCCTATACTTATACCTAAGCCTAACACTAGACCTAGACCCAAAGCTAATCCTAAATATAGCTATAAATCTAGCCCTAGACCTAAATAAAATAATAACACTAGCCCTAACACTAAACCTTAACCTTAACCAAACACTTACCCTATCCCTAGACCTAACCGTATCCTAATTCTGGCTCTAACCCTAAACCTAGCCCTATCCCGAACACTGACCAGGATCCTAACACTTAAACTAGCTTTAACCCTGACACTAACCCAAAACCTAGACCTAACACTAGACCTAGCTATAACCCTAAACCTAAACCTAGCCCTAAACATAAACCTAGCTTTTACATTACCCATAATCCTAACCCTAGCCCTAAACCTAACACAAAATCTATAGCTAATCCTAGGCCTATACTTAGCTCTAAGCATAAACCTAAGACTAACCCTAACACTAAGCCTAACGTTAACCCTAACCCTCTTCTTAGACCTAACCCTGGCTCAAAGCCTAACCCTTACACTAAACATAACCCTAGCCCTATCCTAATCCTATCCCTAGCCCTAATCCTAACCTTAAACCTAGCCCAATCTTTAGCTCTAAACATCCATTACCCTAACCCTAACCCTAATTAAAACCCTATCCCTAACACTAAACCTAACTCTAACCATAATCTTGAACACAGAAGTGAACCTAAACATAACCCTTGCACTAGCCCTAACCCTAGCTCAAACACTAACCCTTATCTCAACCTACCCAGAACCTTAACCCTAAACTAACACTTAGCTTAACCCTAACATTTACCCTAAACCAAACCCTAGTCCTAGCACTAAACGTAACCCAAATCCTAGACATAATCCAAACCATAAACTAGCCCTAATCCTAGCTCAAAAATTATCCATTACACTAAACATAATCCTAACCCTAATGCTAACCCTAAACCGATCGCTAAAACCTAACCCATCCTTAAACCTTAACTTAAACCTAAAGTAATCCCTTCCATTCCCTTAACTCTAAACCTAACACTAACACTAATTCGAGCCCTAACCCCGTAACCTTAATGTAAATCAAACTCTAACCCTGACCCTGACGGTGACACAAGTAATAATATCGCTCTAAAGCTGACCTTTAACATAAACTTAACCCTTACACTAGACCTAGCCATAAACGAACCCTAAAACTATCCTTAAACATAACCCTAGACCTGATATTATCCCTAGCCCAAGTCATAGCCGTAACCCTATCAGAAAACCTAACCCTCATCCTAGCCCTAATCCTAGCCTTAATAATAAACTGAACCATAACCCTAGGCCTAATCCTATTTCTAATATTCAACCTATCACTAAACATAGCTATAACCCCACCCATTCCTCTAAACTTAACCCTAACCCCAGTGCTAACCCTAATACTAGCCCAACCCCTAGGCTTAACCCTAACACTAACTCTAGTTCTAATCCTAGCCCTAATTTAGCTCTAACCCTCACCCTAAGCCTACTCCTAAGAATAATTCTAATTTTCACCCTAGACCTAACTCTAGTTCTAACCACATTCCTTACCACAAGCCTAGCACTAGCCCTAGACCTAGCACGAGCCCTAACTCTAGATCAACCCTAACTCTAAATCTAACCCTAAACATAAGCCTAAACTTAACTCTAACACTAGCCCTAACCATGATGCTAATCTGAAAATCTAGCCTTAACCCTAGCCCAGCCCTAAAACAAAACTGGGACATAGCCCAAACCATAACCCTTAACTTAAACGAAAATCTAACCCTACCCCTAGCACTAACTTTAGCCCTAATATAAGTCCTAAACATAACACAAAAACTAACCCTGACCCTGACACTGACCCTAAATATAACCCTTGCTCTAAACATCACCCTAACCCTAATCCTAAAACTGGCATTAATTATAACACTAGTTCATACATTAGCCATAGTCTTAACCTAGCCCTATCCAAACAGAAAACCTAGCCATTTTTTGAGACTTAACCCTAGTTTTAAACCTAACCCTAAACCAAAACCTAGCCCTAAACCTTACCCTAACCCTAGTCAGAATTCTAACCATAACCCTAGCCTTATCACTAGCTCTAACCCTATCCATTACCCTAACCATAACCCTAATTGTAACCCTAAGCCTAACCCTAAACTTATTGCTAACCCTAACCCTATTCATAAACCTAAACCTAACCTGAATCCTAAACCTAACCCTATCATTACCCTAACCCTAACCCTAATGCTAATTTAAGCCCTAATCCTAAACTTAATCTAAGCAAAACCCTAACTCTGACCCTTCCCGTAATAATATACCTAGCTCTAACGCTTACCCTACCTCTAAACCTAACCCTTATACTATACCTAGCCATAAACCTAACCCTAAAACTACTCCTAATGTAACTATAGACCTGACATTTGCCCTAGCTGTAATCATAGCCCTAATCTTAACACAAAACATAGCCCTAACCCTAACCCTAACCCAAACCCTAGCCTTAATCTTATCCATAACTCTATCCCTAAACTTAGCTCTAATAGTATCAATTACCGTAAACGTAGACCTAATTCTAATGCTAACCCTAGGCCTAAATCTAACCCTATGCCTAACTGTAACCCTATCCATCATGCTAAACCTAACCTGAAGCCTAAATCTAACCCTATCATTACCCTAACCCAAACCCTAATGCTAAATTGAGCCCTAACCCTAAACCCTAACCTAAAAAAAACCTAAACCTGACCCTGAGCCTAATAATACCCCTTCTTCTAAATTTGACCCTTACCCTTAATCTAACCCTTACACGAAACATAACCATAAACCTAACCCTAAAACTATTCCTAACCATAACCATAGAAGTAACATTTGCCATAACACTAATCCTAGCTCTAATCAAAACACAAACCCTAGCCCTCGTCTTAGCCCTTAAATTAGTCTTAATCATAACTCTAATGAAACCCTAACCCTAACACTAATTCTAACCTTCGTTCTAGCCCTAAACCTAGCTCTAACCCCATTATTTACACTAAATCTAACACTAAGCCCAAAATAAACCCTAAGCCTAAACATAAACATAAACCTAGCCCTATTCCTAGCCCTAATTAAGCCCTATACCTAACCAAACCCTAAGCCTAGACCTAAAACTAACTCTCACACTCTCCCTAGCCCTATTCCTAGTTCTAAACCTATTTTTATCATAACCCTAATCCTAGTTATAAATCTAGAACTAATGCTAGCCATATCCTTAGCCCTAGAACTTACCCTAGATATAATCCTAACTCTAAATCTAACTCTAAACCTAATACTAGTGTTAGAGTTAGGTTTAGGAATAGGTTTATTTCTAGTGCCAGTCTTAGGTTTAGAGTTAGACTTAGAGTTAACATTAGTCCTAAACCTAATGCTAATCTTAAAACTAGCTCTAACCATAGCCCTAGCACTAAAACAAAAAAAGAGCCATAGCCCTAACTTTAAAGCTTAACCTAAACCAAAACCTAAACCCACACCTTGCCCTAAACCTAGCCCTTATTCGAGTCCAAACCCTAACCCATAAACTACCCCTGACCTTAATTCTGACCCTAATACTAACCCTAGCTCTAAACATCACCCTAATGTTAAACCGAACCCTAACACTAGACCTAGTCCTAACCGCAATCTTATAACTAGCCCAAATTGTAACTCTACTGCAACATTGGCTATAATTCTAAACCTAGCCCTAACTCTAACCAAAATTTAGCCCTAATCTTAAACCTAACTCTAGCTTTAACACTAAACCTAATCCTACCACTAGCCCTAACCCTAACCTAAATATAGCCCTAACCCTAGGTCTAACCCTGGTCCTAACCCTAATCCTATTACTAGTCCTAACCCTAGCCCTCATTCTAGTTCTAACCATAACTCAAACCTGACACTTATTCTTATTCTAATGGTAACCGTAGGTCTAAACCTGACCCTAACCCTATACTGAACCCTAACAATAGCACTAGAAATAAACCTGTTCCTAAACCTAACCCTAAAACTAGCCCTAGACCTAAACATAATCCTAACTCTAGCCATATCTCTAGCCCTGGACCTAAACAAAAACCTAGCCGTAGCCCTAATGATAAAACTTAAGCTAACACAAACACTAACCCTACACCTAGACCTGACTCTAATGATAATTCTGGCTTTAACCCAACCCTAACTAGAACCCGAATACTGACCCTGACCTTAACACTAACCCTATCTCTAAACATCACGCTAATAGGAACCCTAAACCTAACACTTGACCTAGTCGTAACACTTACCCAAAATGTAGCCCTAATCATAACCCCAGTTTTACATTAGTTGTAAGCCTAACACTAGCCCCAACCTAACCCAAAACCTGGCCTAAGCCGAGCACCAACCCTAGTTTTAACAATAACCCTAAAAATAGTCCTAATCCATACGCTAACCCTAGATCTAACCCTAGCTTTTACCCTATCCATTACCTTAAGCTAAACCCTAAACATAATGCTAACCCTAGTCCTAACCCTAATTTTTAGCCTAACCCAAACCCTAACCCTATTATTACTTCTAACCCTAGCCTTCATTCTACCTCTAACCCTAACCCAAACCCAAACCTTAACCCTTACACTTATTCTAACCCTAACACTAACCACAGGTATAAACCTGACCCTAACCCGAAACCGAACCCTAACATTAGCCCTACCATTAATCATATACATAACCTAAACCTAATACTAGCCGTAGACTTAAACCTAATTCTAAATCTATCCATATCTCTATCCCTAGACGTGAACAACAACCTAGCCCTAGCCCTAACAATAACCCTTAACCTAACCCAAACACTAACCCTACCCCTAGACCTAACCCTAGTCCTAATTCTGGCACGAAATCCAATACTAACTCTAACCTGAACACTGGCCATGACCCTAACATAATCCTAGCTCCAAAGCTCACCCTAAACCAAAACATAATCCTAACACTAGACCTAGCCATAACCCTAACCCTAAAACTAGCCCTAATAATAACCCTAGCTCTTACATTACCCGTGGCCCTAAACCTAGGCCTAAACTAACACAAAACCTAGCCCTAATTTTAGACCTGAACATAGCCCTAAGTGTAACCCTAAACCTAACCCTAGCCCTAACCCTAACCCTAAGCCTTGCTTTAGACCTAACCCTAGCTCAAAGCCTAACCTTTACCCTTAACATTACCCTATCTGTATCCCAAATCCTAACATAACACTAGCCATAATCCTAACATTAACCATAGTCCTAACCATAGCTCTAATTATATCAACTACCCTAACCCTAGCCCTAATCCTAACAATAACCCTAGCCCTAACCCTAGGTCTAATTCTATCCATTATCCTTACCCTAACCCTAGATCTAAACATAACTCTAAATCTAAACCTAATTCTACACCTAAACTTAACCCTAACGGTAGCCCTAACCCTAATGCTAATCCTAAAACTAGCCCTATCCATAGGCTTAGCCCTAAAACAAAACTGAGCCATAGCACCAACCCTAAACTTTTACATAAACCAAACCCTAATCTTATATCTAGCCCTAATCCTAGCCCTAATTTGAGACCGAAACTTAACCTTAAAACTACCCCTAAACCTGTCTCTGACATTAACACTAACCCTACCTCTAAACAAAACCATAAACCTAAACTTCAACCTAACACTAGACCTGGTCCTGACCCTAATTCTAAAACTAGTTCTAATCATAACCCTAGATCATACATTAGCCATAACTTTAAACCTAATGCTAACCCAAACCTAGCCCAACTCTGATTTCTAACCCTAGCTTTCACCCTAACCCTAACCCTAACACATGCCCTAATCCTATCCGAAAACTGGCTCTAACCCTAGCACTAACCTTATACTTTATTCTAGCCAAACCCCAACCCTAATGCTAACACTAGTCCTAAAACTAATCCTTAGTCTAACCCAAACCCTAACCCTGTTACTTGTCTGAAACATAGCCCTCATTCTTGTTATAACCATAACCCAAATTCTAACCCTAACCCTGGCCCTTCATCTGACCCTGAAACTAAACCAAACCCTAACACTAGCCCTACCCATAACCCTGTATCTAACCCTAACCCTAACACTAGCCCTAGATTAAACATAATCCTAAATCTAGCTATATCTTTAATCAAGACCTAAACAAAAAACTAGCCCTAGCTCTAATAATAACAACCCTTAACCTAAGCCAAACACTAACCTTAGCTCTAGACCTAACCAATCCTAATTCAGGCTCTAGCCCTAACCCTAACACTAATCCAATCACAGACCCCTCATTAACACTAACCCTAGCTATATAACTGACCCTAACCGGAACCGAAACCTATCACTAGACCTAGCCATAACTGTAAACATAACACATTACCATCACACTAAAACTAGCTCTAAATCTAACACAAAACCTAGCTCTAATCCATGGCCTAAATCTAGCCCAAACCATAAACCTAACTGTAACCTATCCTTATCCCTTACCCTAAGCCTAACCCTCATGCTAACCCTAACCCTCGCCTTAGACCTATCCCTAGATAAAACCCAAAACCGAACCCTAAACATAACCCTATCCCTATCCCTAAACCTAATCCTAATCCTAGCCCTAATCATAATGTTAACACTAGCCCTAATACTATCTCTAAAATTATCCATTACACTAAACTGAACCTTAAACCTAATGATAACCCTAGCTCTAATCGTAATTGTAAATCTAATCCTAGACCTAACCCTAAATCTAACCCTCATCGTAGACTTAACCCTAGATAAAACCCTAACACTTACTCTAACACTAAACCGAGCCCAAAGCCTAACACTAACCCTAAACCGAAAACTACCCATAAACCTAACCTGACATCTAACCCTATCCATTACCCTAAATCTAATGATAAACTTAGCCCTAATCCTAACACTAACCCTAAACTTAAAACTATCCCTAACCCTAACCCAACATCTAACCATATCCATTAACCTACCTCTAAAGATAACCTTAGCATAACCCTAACACTAACTCTAACCTTAACCATAAATCTAACCCTAGACATAATCCTAAACCTAACCCTCACCCTAGCAGGAACCCAAGCTCAAAATATAACCTGTACCCTATTCCTAACACAAAACCTAACCCTAGCCCTAGCCCTAACCCTAACACTAGCCCTAATCCTATCTAAAACCCTATCCCTAACCCTAGCTCGAATGCTATTCATTACCCAAAAAATAACCCTAAACCAAATGCTAACCATAGGCCTAACCCTAACCCTATCACTAACCCTTACTCTACTAATTACCCTAATCTTAACCTGAAACTAAAACCTAAACCTATCCATAAACCTAACCATAATTCTAACCCTAATGCTAATTTGAGCCCTAAACATAATAATTAACCTAACACAAACCAGAAACCTGACCCTGACCCTAAAAATACACCTTACGCTTAACCTGGGCCTTACCATAAACCTAACATTAGACCTAGCCATGAACCTAACCATATAACTATCCCTAACCATAACCCTAAACCTGACATAATCCCTATCCCTAAAACTTGCCTTAACCCTGACACAAACTCTAGCCCCCATCCTAACCCCAAATCTAGCCTTAATTCTAACACAAACCTAACCTAGACCTAAACCTAATTCTAATCATTCCCCTAGCCCTAAACCTAGCTCTATCCCCACCCCTACCACTGAACCTAACTCTAAACCTAATCTTAAACTTAGCCCTAATTTAGCCCTAAACTTAACCCTAACCCTAGCCTTAAGACTAATTATCGCCCTAGCTCTATTCCTAGTTCTAACCCTATCCCTTACTGTAACCCAAACACTAGACGTAACCTTAGCCCTAAACCTAGCCAGAGCCCAAACCTAGAATTAACCATAACTCTAAATGTACCCCTAAGCCTAACCTCACACTATCACTAGCAATAACACTAACATTAATTGTAAAACTACCCTTAACTTTATCCTTAGCCTTAAAACATAACGAGCCAGAGCACTAAAAGTAACCATTATCCTAAACCAAATCCTAACCCTACATCTAGTCCTAAGCCTACACCTAATTAAAGTCCTATCCCCAAACCTAAAACTTACCCTGACCCTGACTCTGAACCTAACACTAACCTTAGCTCAAAACATCACCCTGAACTTAAACCTAACCATAAAACTAGACTTAGCCCTAACTGTAACCATAAAATTAGCCTTAATCATAATCCTAGATCTTACATTAGCTGTATCCCTAACACTAGACCCAATGTTACCCCAAATCTAGCCCTAATGTGAGGCCCAACCCTAGCTTTAACCCTAACTCTAAACCTAAGCAAAGTTCTAACCCTTACCCTAAACCTAACCCTAATTTAATTCTTGCACTAACCCTAAACATAACGCTAACCCTGACACTAACACTAACAATAACACTAGCCCTAACCCTAGCTCTAAGTCTATCCATTACCCTAACCCTAACCCTAATCCTAACCCTAAACTGACCCCTAACATTTACACTACCTGTAACCCTATAACTAAACCTTACCATAACACTGGACCTAGACCTACACTTAATCCTTTATCTAGTGATAACTCTAGGCCTAGCTCTAAACAAAAACTTAGTCCTAGCCCTAATAATAACCCTTAACTTACATATTACCCTAAACCTAACCTGAAACCTAAACATAACTATATCCATAAACCTAATCCTAACCCTGATAATCATAACCCTAAAACTATCTCTAACCATAACCCTAGACCTGACATTAGCCCTAGCCCTAATGAAGTCCTAAACCTAGAACAAACTCTAGCCCTAATACTAGCCCTAATCTTAGCCTTAATCCTAAACCTAACCCTAAACATAGACCTAACCCTAATTTTAACCTTCACCGTAGTTCTAAAGCTAGGTATAACATCATACCTAAGCATAACCATAACCATATCCCTAGCCATAAACCTAGGCTCAGCCTTAATACTAACCATAACTCTAATCCTAGCTCTAATTAAGCCCTAATTCTACCTCTAAATCTAACCCTAACACTAAGACTAACTCTAACTCACGCCCTAGCCCTATCCCTAGTTCTAACCCTATCCCTTATGATAACTCATACCCTAGGCCTAACCCTAGCCCTAACCTTCACTGTAGCAGTAAACCTAGATCTAAACCTAACTCTAAATCTAACCCTACCCCTAAGCCTAAACCACACCCTAACACTAGCTCTAACCCTAAAGCTAGCTAATTTGAAAACTAGGCCTAATCCAAGCCCTAGCTCTCAAGCAAAACCGAGCCATTTCACTGACTCTAATTTATAACGTAAACCAAACCCTAACACTATACCTAGCCATGAACCTAGCCCTAATTCGAGTCCTAACCCTAACCCTAGAACTAATATTAACCCTGACTCTGTCCTTAACACTACCCTAGCTCTACACATCACCCTATCCCTAAACCTAAATGTAACACTAGACCTCACCCTAAACCTAACCCTAAAACTACCCCTAGTCATAATGCCAGTTCTTAAATTAGCCATGGCCCTAAACCTAACACAAAACCTGGCCCTAATCCAAAGCCTAACCCTAGCTTTAACCCTAACCCTAACCCTGGCCCTAACCCTAACCCTATCTCTATTCCTAATCCTAGCTCTAACCCTATTTCTTACACTTAGTCAAACCCTCAGACTTTTCCTACCCTAGTACTATCCCTCATTCTATGCCTACCCCAAAACCTAACTCTATTACTATTCTTAATTTAACCCTCATTCTAACTCTAAATTTTACCCAAACCCTAACTCTAACCCTGACTCTTATTCTGACCCTAACACTAAACCTAGGTTTAAACCTGAACCTAACCCTTATCTGAAACCTAACACTAGCTATACCATTAACTATAAATCTAAACCTAAAAATAACACTAGCCCTATACCTAAATCTAATCCTAAATATAGACATAACCCTAGCCTTAGCCCTAACAACAACCCTTAACTTAAACCAAACACTAACTCTACCCCTAGACCTAACCCTAGTCTTCATTCTGGACCTAAACCTAAACCTAATCCTAACCTGAACCCTGACACTTACCCTAACAAAAACCCTAGCTCTAAACCTTATCCTAACCAAAAAACTAACCCTAACACTAGACATACTCTAAATCTAGCCATAACCATAACTCTAGCTCTTACATTACCCATATACCTAACACTAGCCCTCAACCTCACACAAACCTTAGTCCTAATTACAGCCCTAAACCTAACCCTAAGCGTAACTCTAACCTTAAACTTAGCCCTAACCCTATTCCTAACCCTCATTCCAACCCTGACCCTAGCTCAAACACTAAACTTTACCCTAAAATAACCCTAGCCCAAACACTAAACCTCACCCTAACACTAACTGTAATCCTAACTATAACCATAGCCCAAACACTAGCTCTAATTATATCCATTACACTAACCATAACACTTAAACTAATGCTAACCCTAGCCCTAAACCTAAACTTAATCCTACCCTAGCCCAGACTGTATAACTAACCCTCGCCCTAGCCCCAAACCTAGCTCAATCCCTAACCCTTACACTTAATCTAACCCTAACATTAACCCAAGGCCTAAACCTAACCCAGCCCTAATCCTAACCCTAGCCCTAACCCTAGCTAGAACCCTACCAATTATTCTAACCCTAAATTTAACCCTAATGATAACACTAGACCTAAAGCTAAACATACCCTAACCCTAAACATAAACCGAACCCTAGCACTAACAGTGAACATAACCCTAACCCTAAACCTAAGCTAGCTCAAACACTAACCCTAATCCTAAACCTAAACCTAATGCTAACCTAAACCTAAACCTATTTTTAACCTGACATCTAAACCTGTTACCCTAATCCTAATGATAACCCTAGCCCTAACCGTTACACTAACCATGACAACTACCCTAGACCAAAAAATAAATTAATCTTAGCCATAGCAAAAATCTTAGGTCAAACTCTAAAGCATACCCTAAACCTAATCCTAAATGGAACCCTCGCCCTAACCCTGACCATAACCCTAACTCTATCCCTAATCCTAACCATTATCCTAGCCCTAAACCTTAGTCTAACCCTATAAATTACTCTAACAATAAAGATAATCCTAATGCTAACCCTAGGCCTAACCCTGAACCTATAACAAACCCTAAACATATCCATTACCTTAAATCTAACCTAACCTTAAACCTAACACTATCCATTACCCTAACCCTAATTCTAACCTTAATGGTAATTTGAGCCTTAACACTAAACCTTAACCTAATCCAAACCCGAAGCCTGGCCGTGACCCTAATAATACCCTAGCTCTTAATCTGACCCTTTCCCTAAACATAACACTTTAATTTGACCCAGCCATAAACCTAACCCTTAAAATATCACTAGCTATAAACCTAGACCTGACATTAGTCTTAGCCCTAATTCTTGCCCTAAACCTAACACAACACCTAACCCTAATCCTAGCCTAAAATCTAGCCTTAACCCTAAAGCAAACCATAACCCTAGCCCTAAGCCTAAAGCCAATCATAAAACTAGCCCTAACCCTAACCATAGCACTAAAACAAAACTGAGCAACAGGCCTAACACTAATTTTAACTTAAACCAAAACCTAGCACTACACCTAGTTCTAACCCTAGCCCTAATTCGAGTCCTAATCATTACTATAAAAATAACCCTGAACCTGACTTATATCCTAACACTCATCCTAGCTCTAAACACCACCCTAACCCTAAACCTACCGTAATCCTATTCCTAGACCTAACCCTAAACCTAGCCTAACCCTAGCTCAAAACCTAACCTTTATGCTAAACATAATCCTAAAACTAACCCTAAACCTAGTTCTAACACTAACTCTAACCCTAACTCAAGGCATATTCCTAACCTTAACTCTAGTTCTAACCCTATCAATTACCCTAAACATAACCCTTACACTAATGCTAACCCTAAGGCTAACCCTAGCTCTATCACTAACGCTAACTGTATAAATTACCCTAAAGCAAACCTGAACCATAAAACAAACCCTAACTATACCCTAACCTTACCCTAATGCTAATTTGAGCTGTAAACCTAAATCCTTATCTAAGCCAAATCCTAATCCTAACAATTCCCCGAGCCCTAAACCTAACTGACTCTTACCCTTACCATAAACCTAACCATTACACTAGACGTAGCCATAAGCCTAACCCTAATACTATCTTTAAACGTAACCCTTGACCTGATATTAGCCCTAGCACTAACCCTAGCCCTGAAATTAAAACAAACACTATACCTCATCCTAGCCCTATACCTAGAGTTAATCTTAACCCTAACTCCAACCCTAGCCCTAACCCTAACTTTAACCCTCACCCTACATCTAAACCTAGCTATAACACCATTCTTTAACCTAAACTTAAATCTAACCCTATCCCCATTGCTAGGCCTAAGCTGAACACTAACCCTAGCCCTAAACCTAGCCCTAATTTAAGCCTATACCAAAACATAACTCTAATTTTAGCCCTATCACTAACTCTAACTCTCACACTAGATCTATCCCTAGTTCTAAACCTATCCCTTACCATAACTCTAACACTGGACCTAACCCTTGCCCTATCCTCAATCCTAGCCTAATCCTAGATCTAAAGATAATTATAAATGTAACCCTAACCCAAAGTCTAAGCCTAACACTAACACTAGCCCTAACCCTAATACTAATTGTAAAACTAGCCCTAACCCTAACCCTAGGACTAAAACAAAACCAAGCAATAGACCTAACCCTAAAAATTAACTTAAATGAAACCCTAAACTACTACAAGAACTAATCCTAGCCCTAATGGAGTCTTAGCTCTAACCTTAAAACTAACCCTGACACTGACTCCTATCCTAAAAATAACTCTAGCTCTAAATATCACCCTAACCTTAAATCTAACACTAACACTATAACTACCCCTACCCCTAACCCTAAAGCTAATCCTAATTGTAACCCTGGTTCTTACATTACCTGTTGCCCTTACCCAAGCCCTAATGCTAACACAAAAACTAGCCCTAATCCGAGCCCTACACCTAGCTTTAACCCTAACCCTAACTCTACACTTAACACTAGCTCTAACACTATCCCTAACCTTAAGCAAAACCCTAACACTAATGGTAACCCTGGGCCTATCCCTAATCCTCAGGCTAATCAAAACTCTCACCATATTTATAGTCCTAACCATAGCACTCATTCTAGCTCTAACCCTATCCCTAACCTTAACACTAACCCTGACTCTTATTATGACCATAAAAGTAACCTTGGTCTAAACCTGACCCTAACACTAGACCAAACCGTAACACTAGCCCTACCAGTAACCTTATACCTAAACCAGACCTTATCATTAGCCCAGACCTAAACCTAATCCCAAATCTAGCCTTAACTCTAGCTCTACACCTAAACAAAATACTAGCCTTAGACCTAACAATAACACTTAACTTAATGCAAAGACTAACCCTACCCCTAGACATAAACCTAGTTCCAATTCTGGCTTTAACCTTAATTCTAACTCTATCCTGAACACTGACACTGCCTTTAACACTAAACCTATCTCTAAACCTGACCCTAACCAAAAACCTAAACCTAACACTAGACATAGCCATAACCCTAACCCTAATCATAATCCTAGCTCTTACAATACCCATAGCCCTAACTCTATGCCTTAACCTAAAACAAAACCTAGAGCGAATTCTAGGCCTAAATCTAGCCCTAAGCATAACCCAAACCCTAACCCTCGCCATAACCCTAAACTTAAACCTAACCCTAGCCTTAGTCTTAAACCTTACTCAAAGCCTAACCCTTACCATAAATATAAATTTAGACCTATACCTTACTCTAAACCCTAACCCTAGCCCTAACCCTAAACTTAACCCTATCCCTAAACCTAGCTCTAAACCTACACCTTACCCAACCCTACATCAAACTGTATTGATAACCCTAGTCTTAACCCTAACCGTAACCCTAACCCTAACCAGAAAACTAACAATAGACCTAATCCTAAAACTAACACTCGCTATGGCCCTAACCCTAGCTCAAAACCTAAACAGTACCATAAATCTAAATATAACCGTAGCCTTAACATTAACCCTAAAACTAAATCTAACCCTAAACCTAAACCTAAACCTACATCTAACCATATCCATTACCCTAACCCTTATCTTAACCCTAATGATAACCCTAGCCTTAACCTTAACCCTAACCCTAAACCTACCATAATACTGTCCCTAGACCTAAGGCTGAACCTAATCCTCAACAGAGCCCTAGCACTAACACTAGCTCAAACCCTAGCCCTTACCCTAAACGTAATCCCAGCCCAAACCCTAACCCGAATCCTAGCCCTAATCCTAAACATAACCATAACCCAAACCCTAGTTCTAACTCTATCCATTACCCTAACCATAACCCTAAACCTAAGGTTAAACCTAGCCCTAACCGTAACCCTAACTCTATCCCTAACCCTGATTCTAAACAGAAGCCTCATCCTAGCCCTAACACTTACTCAATCCCTGATCATTACCCTTAATCTAACCATAAGAAAATGATAAGCCTAACTCTAACACTAATCCTAGCCCTAATCCTAAACTTCAAACTAGACTTAACCTTAGCTCTAACCCCACCCATTAACCTAACCCTAAACATAAACTTCATGATAACCCTAGGCCTAACCCTAAACCTACTCTAACACAAACTGTAAACCTAACCCTATACCGAACCATAAACATAACCCTTGCCATAGTCCTAACTCTAGCTAAAACTCTAACAATTATGCTAAACTTAACACTAACCCTAGTGCTAAACCTAAACCTAACCCTATCCCTAACCTGACATCTAAACCTGTTTATTACCTTACCCCTAATGTAACCCTAGTCCTAACCCTAAACCTAATCCTAAACCTAACCTATCCTTAGCATTAACCCTAGCTCAAACCCTAAACCATACCCTAAACCTAACCCTAGCCTTAACCTTAGACATAACCCTAACTCTAGCCAAAATCCTAAACATAACCTTAGCTCTAACCCTAGCTCTAACCCTATCCATTACCCTAATGATAAACATAAACCTAATGGTAACCCTAGGCCTAACCCTAACCCTATCCATTACCCTACATCTAACCTGAGCCCTAAACCTAACCTGAAGCCTAAACCTAACCTTATTCATTACCCTGAGCCTAACACAAACCCTCCTAACCCTAACACAAACCCTAACCCAAACCCTAACCCAAACCCTAACCCTAACACTAACCCTAACACAAACCCTAATGCTAACCCTAACCCTAACCCTAATCTAACTCTAACCCTAACCTAAACCTTACCCTTACCCTAAACCTAACACTTACTCTAAAACTAACCTTAACCCTAAATCTAAAGATAATACTAATAATAACCCTAACCCAAAACCTAACCCTAAATTTAACCCTAACACAAACCTTAACCCTAACCCTAACCCAAACATTATCCTAACCATAAACCTAACCTAAATCCTAACCATAACCATAAACCTAACCTTAACCCTAAACTTCACCCTAACACAAACTCTAACACTATTTTAACCCTAACACTAACCATAACAGTGGCCATAACCCTAAAATATCCCTAACACAACAACAAAATTCTATCCGTAACCATGACCCTAACCCTAACACTTACCCTAATCCTAACCCTAACCATAACCCTAACCTTAACCCTAACACAACCCCTAATTTTAACACTAACCCTAACACTAAATTAACCGAATCCCTAACCCTAACACTAAACCTAACACTAATCCTAACCCTAACCTAACACTACACCTAACTGCAATTCTAACCCTATCACTAATAGTAGCTATAAACATAACCATAAACCTATCACTAATCCTAACACTAACTCTAACCTGAACACTAACACTAACCCTAACCCTAACACTATGCAAAAAGTAACACCAAACCTAAACTTAAAAATAAACCTAAACTTAACACTAACCCTAAGCCTAACTCTTACCCTAACAATAATCATATCCCTAACACTCACCCTAAACCTAACCCTAACTTTAACTGTAACACTAACCCTAACCCTAAACCTAACCCTAATCCTACCACTATTCATAACAATAACAATAACTTTAACCAGAGCACTAAAACTTACCCTAATCCTAAACCTAACCATAAACACAACCCTAACACTTACCTTAACCCTAAACCTAACAAGAACCCTAACCCTAATTCTAACAGTAACCCAAACCCTATTTCTAACCCTAACACTAATCTTAAACCTAACCCTTACCATAACTCTAACCGTAACCCCAATGCTAACAGTAAACCTAAATATAACCCATACCCTAACACTAACACTAACCCTGAACCTAAACAAAATCCTAATCCGAACTGTAACCCTAACCCTAATACTAAGCCAACCCTCAAATAAACCCTAACACTAAGCCTAAAACGTACCCTAACCTAACCCTAACCCTAACCCAAACCTTAACACTAAACCTAACCATAAACTTCAACCTAACCCTTAACCTATCCCTAACTCAAGACCTAATCCTAACCCTATCACTAACCCTAACACTAACCCTAGCCCTAACACTAACTCTAAAACTTTCCCTTACCCTAACCATAACCCTAACTCTAATGCTAACATTAACAATAAATCTAAACTGAAACCTACCACTAACCCTAACACTAACACTAACCCTAACCCTATACTTAACCGTAACCCTAACCCTAACCCTAAGCCTAATACAAACCCTAACACAAACCATAACCCTAAACCTAACTGTACCCTAACCCTAACATTACCAAATTCTAACCCTAACCCTAACACTAATCATAAAATTAAAGCTAATACTAACCCTTACCCTTACACAAACCCTAACCCTAACCCAAATCCTAACCGTAACACTAACCGCAACTATAACCCTATCCCTAACATTAACCCAAAACCTATCCCTAAGTCAACACTATACCTAAGACTAACTGTAACCCTAACACTAACACTAACCTGAACACTAAACCTAACCCTTTCCGTATAGGTAAAACTAACACTAGCAGGAACCCTAACCCTAATCCTAACACTAACCTTAACCATAACCCAATTACGAATACTAACCCTAACCCTAAACAAAACACTAACCCTAAACCTAATCCTAACCCTAACCCTAATATAACCCTAGCCATAACCCTAACACATAACACAATCAGAACCCTAAGCCTAACCCTATCACTTACCTAACCCTAACCCTAAACCTACACTAATCCTAACCCTAAACCTAAACCTAAAAATGAACCTAACTGTAACACTAATCCTAACCCGAATACTAACCCTGTCTCTAACTCAAATCCTAATCCTAAACTTAACACTAACTGTAAACCTAAACCTAACCCCAAAACTAAACCTAAATCTAACTCTAACTCTAACACTATCCCTAACTCTAAACTTCACCCAATCCCTAACACTAACCCTAATCATAACACAAATCCTCAAGCTAACCATAACCCTAAACCTAACATAACCCTAACCCTAAACCTAACCTAAAATTTACAATAACCCTACTCCTAACACTAAACTTAAAACTAACTTTAACCTAAATCTAACGATAATACTAACAATAAACTTAACCCTAAACCTAACCCTAAATCTAACCCTAACAAAAACCTTAACCCTAACACTATCCCAAATCTAACTGTATCCCATCACTAACCCTAATCTAAATCCTTACTTTAACCGTAACCCTAACCCTATACCTAACCCTCAACCTATGACAAACCCTAACACTAACGCTAACACTAACCCTAACCCTAACCCTAAATCTAACCTTAACCATAATCCTAAAACTACCCTAACCCTAACCCTAAGACTAACACTAACTCTATCCGTAACCATAATCCTAACCCTAATACTTACCCTAACACTAACCTTAACCCTATCCTTAACACTAACACTAACGCTAACACTAATCCTAACCCTAAACCGAACACTAACCCTAACCCAAACCCTAACCCTATCACTAACACTAACACTAAACCTAAGCCTAACACTAACCCTAAACCTATCCTTAACTCTAACACTATCCATAACCCTAAACCTAACACTAACCCAAACAATAAAACTAACCCAATCCTAAAAATAACACAAACCCTAAACCTATCCCTAACACGAACCATAACGCTAACCCTAACCCTAACCCTAACCCTAACTCTATCCCTAACCCTAACACTAACTCTAATTCTATCCCTAACCTTAACACTAACCCTAACACTAAGCCTTACCATAACTCTCATTCTTTCCCTAACCCTAACACTAACACTAACCCTTACACTAACACTAACACTAATATTAAACCTAAACCTAATCGTAATCCTAATCTGTACTCTAACGCTTACCCTTACACAAACCCAAACACTAAGCCTAAAACAAACCCTAACCTAACTCTAACACTAAACCTAACCCAAACCCTAAAAGTAAACCTAACCTTACACCTAAACTTAACCCTAACGCTAAACCTAATCCTAAACCAAGTACTAACTATAACCCTAACCCTAACACTAATGCTAACCATAACATGAAACCTAAACCTAAACCTAAGCCTAATACTAACCCTAACCCTAAACCTATCCCTAACCTTAACACTATCCCTAACCCTAACCCTAACCCTAATTCTAACCCTAAAGCTAAATCTAAGATGAACCCTAAACCTTATCCTACCAATCACCTTAACCCTAACCCAAATTCTAACCCTAATCCTAACACTAACTTTAACCTTAACTCTAACCATTACCCTAATACTAATCCTAACTACAACCCTAATCCTAACCCTAAATGTAACCCTAACCCTTACCCTAACCTTTACACAAACCTAAACAAAATCTTAACCCTAACACTAACTGTAACCCTAACCCTAACTTTAACACTAAACCTAACCCTAAACCTAACACTAACCTGAAACCTAACCCTAACCCTAGCCATAACCCTAACCCTAACCTGAACTCTAATATTAACCCTAAAACTCCCCTATCCCTAACCCTAATCCTAACACTAAATCTAAACCTAACAATAACCCTAACAAAACCATTAATCCTATACCTAACCCTAACCCTAAACTAAACATAACACTATCCCTAAACATATTGCTAACATGAACACTAACCCTAAACTTAACCAATACTTTAACACAAACCCTAACCCTAACCATAAACCTAAACCAAACCTGACTCATAACCATAACCATCACCATAAACTAAACCAAACCCTCACCCTAATTCAAACCCTACCACTAAGCATAACAATAACCCTATTCCTAACCCTAAATCTATCCGTAACCATAACTCTAACCTTAACACTTACCCTAACCTTAAACCTCACCCTAACCCTAATCCTAACCCTAACCTAAACCTAACCGTAATGCTAACATTAACCCTATCACTAACACTAACCCTAACCTTAACACTAATCCTAACCCTAACCCAAACACTGACCCAACCTCAACCCTAATCCTATCACTAACACTAACCTTAAACATAACCCTAAACATATCACTAACCTTAACCCTAATAATAACACTAACTCTAACCCTAATCCTAACCTAAAAGTAACATTAATTCTAACCCTAAAACTAAATGTAATCTTAACACTAACACTAAAACTAACCTTTATCCTAGCACTAACCCTATCTATAAACCTAACAGTAACACTAAGCATAAAACTAACAATAACCCTAACCGTAACATTAACTCTGAACCTCAGCCTAACACTAACTCTAAATCTATCCCTAACACAAACACTATCCATAACCCAAAACCTAAATTTAACACAAACACTAAAACTAACGCTAACCTGAAACCTAAACCTATCCCTAACCCTAACACTCACAATAACTCTAACCCTAACTCTAGCCTTAAACCTAACAATAACACTAACACTATCCCTAATCCTAACACTAACCCTAAACCTATCCCTTACCATAACTCTAATCCTAAGACTAACCCTGACACTAACCCTAACCCTAACCCTAAACTTAACACTAACCCTAACACTAAACCTAACCCTGATACGAACTGTAACCCTAACCCTAACACAAACACTAACACTAAACCTAAAACTAATCCTAACCTAGCCCTAACACTAACCCTCACCCTAAACCTAACCCAAACCCTAACACTAAAACTAACATTAAACCTAAACCTAAACCTAACCCTCAACCTCACCCTAAAACTAACCCTAAACCGAGCACTAACCCTAACCCTAATCCTAACCCAACACTAACCCTAACACTAACCCTAACTCTAACAGTAACCTTAAAACTTACCCTAACCCTAACACTAACACTAACCCTAATGCTAACCCTCACACTAATTCTAAACATTACCCTAACTTTAACTCTAAAATCAACCCTAACTCTAACCCTAATGCTAAACCTAACTTTCACCCTAACCCTAACCCAAATCCCAACAGAAACCCTAACCCAAAATATAACCCTAAGCCTAACCCAACCCTAGCCCTAACCCTTTTCTAACCCTAACCGTAACCCTAACACTAACCCTAACCCTAACCCTAAGTCTAACAGTAATACTAAATGTAACCCTAACTGTAACTCTAACACTAATCCTAAACCTATCCCTAAACATAACACTATACCTAAACCTAACCATAAGCCTAACACTAACACTAACCATAACACTAAACCTAAACCTAACACTAAAGCTAACCCTAACACTAGCATGAACCCTAACACTAATTCTAACACTAACCCTAACCCTAACACTTACTGTAAACCTAATCCTAACCCTAACCCTAACACTAACCTGAAACGTAAACCTAACACAAAACCTAACCTGAACCCTAACCCTAATTCTCTCACTAACCTAACCTAACCCTAACCTACACTAAACCTAACCCTTCAACTGACCGTAACCCTAAAACTAACCATAATCCTAACACTAACACTAATCCTAACCCTAACACTAACCCTGTCACTAAACTTAACCCTAAACCTAAACCTAAACCTAATATTAACCTTAATATTAACCCTAACCCTAACACTAACATTAAACCTAACCCTAACCGTATATGAAACACTAACCCTAACCCTAACCGTTACACTAACCCAAACCCTATTCCTGACACTAAACTAACCCTAATCTTAACTGAAACCCTAAACGTAACCCTGACCCTAACACAAACCCTAACTTTAACCCAAACACTAACCCCAACCCTAACCCTAAGACAAACTCTAAAACTAAACCTAAACCTAACCAGAAACCTAACCCTAAATCTAACTATTAACCTAACACTAAAACTAACCCTAACACTAACTCTATTATCCAACTTACACCTAACCTTAACCCTAACCATAACAGTAAACCTAAACCTAAGCCTAACCTAACACTAACCCTAACTCTAACCATAAATCTAAACCTAACCCTAACACTAACCATAACATGAGCCCTAACCCTAACACTAACACTAACCCTTACCCTGACACTAACCCTAAATTTGTGCCTAACACTAACATTATTCCTATCCCTAACCCTAACCCTAACACTAACTCTAAACCTAATGATAGCCCTAACACTAACCATAACATGACACCTAAGCCTAAACAAAACACTAACCCTAACCCTAACCCTAAGTATAAACCTACCCCTAAAAATAATCTTAAACCTAACCCTAACCCTAATACTAATTCTAATCCTAACACTAACTAAATCTAAGCCTAACCCTAACACAAACCATTACTTAAACCATAACCATGACCCTAATGTAAATCTAACCCTAAACCTTACTTAACCCTAACCCTAACCCTAACATGAAACCTCACCCTATCTCTAACATTAAAGCTAATCCTAACCCTAATCCTAACCTTAACACTAACCCTAACCCTAACACAAATAACCCTAATCCTAACACAAATCCTAACCCTAATCCTAACAATAACCCTAAATTTAACTTTAACACTAACATTAAACCTAACCCTAAAACTAACCGCAACCCTAAACTTAACGCTAACACAAACACTAACTTTGAACCTAACACTTACCTAACACTAACCCTTAACCCAACTGTAACAGGAACCCTAACCATAACCCTAACACTAACCCTAACTGCAACCATAACACTCTCACTAACCCTAACCCTAACACTATCCCTAAACCTAAACTTAACCTAACCCTAAAACTAACCCTAACCAAAACCCTTACCCTAAAAGTAACCCTAAAATTACCTCTAACCGTAAAACTAACCCTAAATCTAATCCTAAACTTAACTCTAATGCTAATCCTAATCATTACTCTAAACTTAACCCTAAAACTAAAACTAACTCTAACCCTAACCTGAAAGAAAAACCTAATCCAAACCCTAAACTTAACCCTAACCCCAACCCTAATCTTAAACCTACCACTAACCCAAATCCTTAACCTAACCCCAACCCTTAACCAAACACCAACCCTAACCTTAACCCTAGGCCTAACACTAAACCTAAACCTAATCATAAGAACCCTAACACTAAACCTACACTAAACCTAACACTAACCCTAACACTAACTGTAAACTTATTCCTAACCCTAACCCTAACCGTAGCCCTAACCCTAAGCATAACCCTAACCCTAACATAAACTTTAACCTACACCATAATCCTAACCCTAACCAAAACCTTATCCTAACTATAGCCCTAACCCTAAACGTAATCCTATTTCTAACATGAACAGTGACTCTAACACTAACACTAAACCTAAACCCAACCCTAACCCCATCACAAAGCCTAACCCTAACCTTAACCCTAAACCTAACACTAACCCTAACAATAACCCTCATGTTAATCCTAACCTTAACTAACCCTAAACTTAACCATAACCCTAACCATAATCCTAACTCTAACCCTAACCCTAACAAAATCCCTAAACCTGACCATAACCCTAACACAAACCATAACCCGAACCCAAACATTAACCCTAACACTAACCTTATACTGACACCTAATTCTAAAACTAATTCCAACTGTAACCCTAACACTAAATCTAAACCTAAAACTAAACCTAACACTTACCCTAACACTAAACCTAACCCTAATCCTAACCCTAACCTTAACCCTAGAGCTAACCCTAACACTAACCCTAACACTAACCCTAACCCTTATCTTAACCCTAACCTAACACTAACCCTAAGCCTATCACTAACACTAACACTAAATCTAACCCTAACCCTCACACTAACCATAACCTGAACACTAAACCTAACACTAACAATAACCCTAACCCTAACACTAAACCAAACCCTCCCCCTAACTCTAACACTATTCCTAACCCCAACCCTAAACCTAACCCTAACCTTAACACTAACCCTAAACCTAAACCTAACACTAACCATAACATGAACCCTAACCCTAACTCTAACACTAATCCTAACTCTAACCCTAACCCTAACCCTACCAATAACATTAAACCTAACACTAAACATAATACTAACATTAACCGTAACACAAAACCTAACATTTACACTAACCCCAAACCTAACCTTAACCCTAATCCTAAACCTAACAATAATGCTAACCCTAATCTTAATCCTAACACTTACACTAACACTACACTAACCCTAACCATAACACTAACCTTAAACCTAACCCTAACCCTTACCCTAACCCTAACAATAACCTTCAATCTAACCCTAAACCTAATGATAAAACTAACCCTAACCATAACCCTAACCCTACAACAAACCCAAATCCTAACAAAAAACTTACCCTAAACCCTAATACTGACAGTAACACCTACGTTAAACCTACACCTAACTGTAAAACTAGCCATAAGCATGACCAAACCCCAACCCTAATTCTAAATCTAACTCTAACAATAACCCTAACCAATAGCTAGACTGTGGAACCAACCTAGATGCCCTTCAATAGATGAATGGATAAAAAAAATATGGCATCTATACACAATGGAGTACTACGCAGCAATAAAAATGACAAAATCATAGAATTTGCAGGGAAATGGATGGCATTAGAGCAGATTATGCTAAGCGAAGCTAGCCAATCCTTAAAAAACAAATGCCAAATGTCTTCTTTGATATAAAGAGAGCAACTAAGAACAGAACAGGGAGGAAGAGCATGAGGAAAAGATTAACATTAAACAAAGAGGAGTGGGGGGAGAGAAAGGGAGAGAGAAGGGAAAACATATGGAAATGGTAGGAGACCCTCAATGTTACACAAAATTACATAGAAGAGGGTGTGAGGGGAAAGGGGGGGTGGAAACAAAGGAGAGAATTGAACAACAGCAGATGAGGTAGAGAGGATGATGGGAGGGGAGGGGAGGGGGGATAGTAGGGGAAAGGAAAGGTAGCAAAATACAACAGTCACTAATATGCCATTATGTAAAAATGTGAGTGTGTAACCGATGTGATTCTGCAATTTGTATTTGGGGTAAAAATGGGAGTTTATAACCCAATTGAGTCAAATGTATGAAAGATGATATATCATGAGCTTTGTAATGTTTTGAACAACCAATAAAAAAATAACCCTAATCCCAACCCTAAACCTAATACTAACACTAACCCTAACAGTAAATGTAAACCTAACCCTAACACAAAACTTAACACTAATCCTAACACTAACCAAAACAGAAAACCTAACCCTAACCGTAACACTAAAACTAACCCTAAACCTAAACCTAACCATAACAATAATCCTAACTATAACCCTAAACCTAACTCTAAAACTAACCCAAAACCTAACATTACACCTAACACTAATCCTAACCCCAAACCTAACCCTAATCCTATCTGTTACCCTAACACTAACCCTAACCATAAAACTAACCCTAACCCTAACCCTAAAACTAACCCTAAACCTAACCCTAAACATAACACTAATGCTAACCCTAACCTTAAAGCTAACACTAATTCTAACCATTACCCTAACACTAATACTAACACAAATCTAACCCTAACCCTAAACCTAACCCTAACACAAACCCTATCCCTAACCCTAACACAAACATTAACCCTAATGCTAACCTTTACTTTAACCCTAACCCTAACCTTAACCCTAAACCTACACTATCCCTAACCCTAACCAACTCTAAACTAACCATCAACCTCACCCTAAACGTAACCCTAACCTATCACTAACCTTAAAACTAACCATAAACCTAACTCTAACCCTAACCCAAACACTAATTTAAAACCTAAACCTAACACTATTGCTAACACATCTCTAACCCTAGCCCTAATCCTAAATCTAAGAATAACCAAATGCTAACCCTAATCCTAACCCTAACAAATACCTAACCCTAAACCTTACCCTAACGCAAAGCATATCCCTCACACAAACACAATTCTAACACTAAACCTAACCCTAACTCGAACTCTAAAACTAACCCTAATCCTAACACGAACCGTAACACTAACCGTAACCCTAAAACTAACCCTAAACATAACCCTAAGCCTAAAACGAACCCTAAAACTAACCCTAACCTATCCCTAACCCTAACACTAGCCCTAACCCTAACACTCTCACAAACCATAATCCTAACACTAACACTAACCATAACCCTTACAATTACCCTAAACCTAATCCTAACCTTAACACTAGCCCTAACCCTAACACTCTCACAAACCATAATCCTAACACTAACACTAACATAACCCTTACAATAACCCTAAACCTAATCCTAACCCTAACAATAGCCCTAACACTAACACTCTCACAAACCATAATCCTAACACTAACACTAACCCTAAAACTCACCATAAACTTAACCCTAACTCTAACAGTTACTCTAACCTTAATGCTAACACAGCCTCAAACTAACTCTAAAAGTAACCCAAACACTAATCCTAAACCTAACCCTAATTCCAACTGTAACACTAACCCTAAATCTAACCATAAACCTACAACTAACCCTAAAACTAAACCTAACTGAAACTGTAAAATGAAGCCTAAACCTAACCCTTACCATAACCCTAACAGTAACCCACACCCTAACCTTAATGCTAACACAAACCCTAACCCTAATGGTTACCCTAACACAAACCCTAACCAAACCATAACCTACCCTAACTTTAACCTTAACCCTTACCTCACCCAAACACTAACACTAACACTAACCAAACCATAACCCTAACCTAACTTTAACCCTAACCCTTACCTCACCCAAACCCTAACACTAACACTAACCATAACACTAACCCTGAACCTAACCCTAACAATAACCCTAATCCCAACCCTAATTCTATAACTTACCATAACCTTAACCCTAATTCTAAACCAAACACTAATCCTAACACTAAATGTAACCCTAAGCCTAACTCTAAATCTAACTCTAAACTTAACCATAAACCTAATGATAACCTTAACCCTAACCCTACCACAAACACTAACCTAAACCTAACAGTAACCCTAACAGTAACCCTAATATTAACCCTAAACTGAACCCTAACCCTAATTCTAAAACTAACCCTAACCCTAACCTGAAGCCTAACCATAAACATATCCCTATCACAAAACTAATTCAAACCCTAACACTAACCCTAACCCTTACCCTAACCCTAACCATAATACTAACCCTAAATTTAACCATAACCCTGAATTTAACTGTAAACCTAAACCAACCCCTAACCATAACACAAACCCTAACACTAAACCTAACCCTAACCCTAACCCTAACCCTAACATCAATGCTAAAGCTTACTGTAACCATAAACATAACCCAAACACTAACCCTAACCCTAACCCTAACCATTAACCTAACACTAACCATAACATTAAACCTAACCCTAACAATAAGCCAAACACTAAAACTAACCCTACCCCTAACTCTCATGCTAACACTAACCCTAACCTTAACCCTATTTTTAATGCTAACCCTAACACTAAACCTAAACCTAACCCTAATGCTAACCGTAACACTAAACCTAATCCTACCCCTAACCATAAAAATAACCCGAACACCAATCCTAACCCTAAGTTTAACCTAATTTTACAGTACTCCTAACCCTAACCTTAACCCTAACACTAACCCTAACCCTATCTATAACCCTAATGGTAATCCTAATCATAACCCTAACCCTAACCCTAAACTTAACCCTTACCCTAACACAAACCCTAACCCTTTCCATAAAAATAATATTAATCCTAACACTAACCCTAACACAAACAATAACCCTAACCCTAACACTAACCATTACCCTAACACTAAACCTAACCTTAATTATTCCCATAAACCTAACCCTAACACTAACCCAAACACAAACCCTAACCTATCCCTAAACCTATCTTTGTCCTTATCTCTAACCCTATAACTAACCCTAACCTTACCCTAACCCTAACACTAACACTCACCTAATCCTAACCCTAAACCTAATACTAACCCTACCCCTAAACCTAACACTAACCCTCAATTTAACTATAACCCTAACCCAAACACTAATGTTAAACCTAACACTAATACTAACGCAATCTGCAACCCTGACCCTAAACCTAATCCTAACAGTAACCCTTACCCTAACCCTAACCCTAAACCTAACCCTAAAAAAAATCCTAACCCAAACACTAATCCGAACACTAACCCTAATCCTAACCCTAACCCTTACCCTAACAGTAAACATAAATGTAACCCTAACACTACACTAAACCTCACCATAAACCTAACCCTAAACTTAACAGTAAATCTAACCCTAACTCTAACACTAACCATAAACCTAATTGTAACCCTAACCCAAACAATATCCTAACCCAAACCCTAACCCTAACTGTAACACTAACAGTAACCTTAACTGTAAGCCTACACCTTACCATAACACTAACCCCAAACCTAACTTTAACATGAACCCTAACCTAACACTACTCGTAACCCTATCACTAACCCATATCCTAACAATAGCCCTAATGCAATTCCTAACTTTAACTCTAACCTTAACACAAACACTAACCCTAACCCTAACCTAACCATAACCCTAATACTTGCCTAACCCTAACCCTAACAATAACCCTAACACTAATCCTACCACTAACTTTAAACCTAACACAAACCTAACCCTCTCCCTAACCCTAACCCTAACCCTAACCCAACCATAACTGTATAACTAACACAAACCCTAACCCTAAGCCTAAACCTAACACTAACACTAAACCTAACCCTTACTCTAACTGTAAAACTAATATTACCCCTAACCATAACCCTAACCATAACACTACCATAACCCTAATCCTGACGCTAAATCTAACCCTATTGCTAACTCAAAACCAACCCTAACACAAACCCTAACCCTAAGCCTAACACTAACCCTAACACTAAACCTTAACTTAACCCTAACCCTAACTCTACAACTAACACTAAAACTAACACTAAACATAACACTAAACCAAAACTTAACACTAACCCTAACTCTAAAACTAAGCCTATCACAAACACTAACTCTGAACCTAACACCCATCCTAACACTAACCATAACATTATTCCTAAGCCTAACCCTAACCCTAACCCTAAATGTACCCCTAATCTCAACTGTAACCCTACCCCTAACCCAAACCCTAATCCTAACACAAACCCTAACACTAAACCTAACACTAACCATAACCCTAACACTAACCCTAAACCTATCCCTAACACTAATCCTAAACCTAACCTTAACCCTAACAATAAACCTAACCCTAACCCTAAACCTAACACTAACCCTTAACCTAAACCTTACCCTAACCCTAACTGTAACCTGAATACTAACCTTAATCCTAGCACTAACCCTAACCATAACCCTAACCCTATCCCTAACCTTAATGTAATCTTAACCCTAACCCTAACCCTAACACAAACCTTAACCTAACCCTAAATTTAAACCTCTCCTAACCCTAACTCTAACCCTAACACTAACCCTAATCCTGACCCTAACCCTAACAATCACCTAATCCTAACCCTAAACCTAACACTAACCCTAACTAGCCCTTAACCTAAGTATAACCCCAAACCAAACCCTAACGCTAACCCTAACCCTAACTCTAACACTAAACCTAACCCTTACCGTAACTCTAATGCTACCTCTATCCCTATCCCTTACCCTAAGCCAAATCCTCATCCTAATGCTACCCTAGTCTTAACCATAATTCTTGGCCTTCCCCAAACCCTAACTCTATTACTATTTCTCAATGTAGCCCTCATTCTAGCTCTAACCCTAACCCTAACCCTGACCCTTATTCTGACCCTAACACTAATCCTAGATCTAAACCTGACCCTAACCCTCAATTGAACCCTAACACTACCTCTACCGGTAAACTGATACCTAAACCTAACAGTAACAGTAGCATTAGACAAACCTAATTTTAAATAGAGTCATAAATCTAGCCCTAGCCCTAAACAAAAACCTAGCACTAAGCCCTAACAATAACCCTTAACCTAACATAAAGACTAAACTTCTCACTAGACCAAACGTTAGTCCTAATTGTGGCTCTAAACCTAAAACTAACCCTAACCCCACAATGACCCTTAATCTAATAGAAACCCTAGGTCTAAACCTTATCCTGAATCAAAACCTAACTCGAACACTTTGCTTATCCATAACCCTTACCCTGAACCTAGCCATAACCATATTCCTTGCTCTTATATTACCCAAGCCCAAATGTTAGCCCTAAATATCACACAAAACCTAGCCCGTTTCCTAGCCCTAAACCTAGCCCCAATCATAACCCTAACCATAACCTTAGACCTAAACCTCATGCTAACCCTTGCCCTAGCCATAACCCTAGCTCAAACTCTAATCCTTAGCCTAAAGATAAACCTAACCCTAAACTTGACATTAGCCTGACTCAAAACTTAACCCTTGCCCTATCCCTATCCCTACCTCAAATGCCTACAATTATCCTAACCCTACCCTAACATTAACACTAGGCCTAACCCTAACCATAACCCTAATCCTAACTTTAACCCTATCCCTAACCTTAGCTCTAACCCTATCCATTACCCTAAAGAAATGCCTAACCCAAATGCTAACCCTAGGAGTAATGATAACCCTATCATTAACACTAACTCTATCCATTACTCTAAACCTAACAAGAACCATAAACTGAATTCTATCCATTACCCTAACCCTAACCTGAACCCATTGCTTATTCAAGCATTAACCCTAAATCTTAATCTAAACCAAACCTTACCCAGACCCTGACCCTAATAATACACCTAGCTCTAAACTTGACCTAATAATACACCTGGCACTAACATTGACCCTTACCCTACACCTAAACTTTACAATAGACATAGCCATAACCTAACACTAAAACTAATACTAACCATAAACCTAGACTTCACATTAGCCCTATCCCTAATTCTAACCGTAGCCCTAGCCCTAATTCTAACCGTAGCCCTAACAAAAACCTCAGCCTAGCCCTAAATGTAGTCTTAATCCAAACCCAAGCCCTAACCTTAGTCCTAACCCTAATTCTAACCCTTTCCCAAGCCCTAAATCTAGCTATAATCCTATCTTTCCCCTAGACCTAATCCTAACCCTAACACTAACACTAACCCTAACCCTAGGCCTAATGCTAACACTAACCCTAGCGCTAATGCTAGCCCAAATTTAGCCCTAACCCCAAACTTACCCCTAACCTTATCCCAAAGACTAACTTGAACTCTGAACCTAGCCCTATCTCTAGTTCTAAACCTATCTGTTACCAAAACCCTAACACTAGCCCTAACCTTAGACCTAACCCTAACCATAGTCCTAAACCTAGATCTAACCATAACAATAAATCGTAGCCTAAACTTCACCATACCATTAGCCCTAACACTATTGCTAATCATAAAACTAGCCCTAACCCTAGGCCGAGTTCTAAAACAAAACTGAGCCATAGTCCTATCCCTAAACCTAGCTAACCTTAACCCCTAGCCTAAACCTAGTTCTAAGCCCAGCCATAATCCTTACCCTGATCTGAACCCCAGCCCTATCCCTAATTTTATCCCTTGTTCTAGCACTAAACATAGCTGTAACATTATACCTTACCATAACACTAACACTAACTTCAACCCTATCCCTAAACCTAGGCCTAAACCTAACACTAACACTCGCACTAATCCTAGCCCTAATTTAGGCCTAACACTAAATCTAACCCTATCCCTAAGACTAACTCTAACTCTCGCCCTAGCTCTATCCCTAATTCTAAACCTACCCCTTATCATAACCCAAAACCTAGCCCTATCCCTAGTCCAACCTTAGCCGTAACCTATGCTCTACCCCTAAAATTAGATCAATTTAAGCCTAAATCTCACCTTAACATTAGCTATAGCAGCAATGCTAATAGGAAAACTAGCCCTAACCATAACCTAGCCCTAAAACAAAACTGAGCCATAAACCTAACCCTATCCCCAGCCCTAACACTTAACCTAAACCTAACCCTAAACCTAAACCTTGTCCTAACCTGAAACCTAAACTGAACCATAGCCCTATTCCTAACCATAACACTAACCCTAAACCCAGATATAATTTTCTCCATTACCCTAACCATAACCCTAAGCAAATTCTAATACTAGATCTAACCCTAACCATAGCTCAACCTAATCATAATCCTAGTTCTAATTGTAGCTCTAATCCTATCCATTACCTGAACCATATCTTTAACCAAATTCTATCCCTAGGCCTAAATCTAACCCTACGTCTTACCCTAACCCTGTCCATTATACTAAACCTAACATGAAACTGAAATCTAACCATATCCATTACTGTAACCCTAATGCTAATTTTAGCCCTAACCCTAAACCTTAACCTAACCCATACCCTAACCCTGAATCTGACCCTAATAATACCCCTAGCTGTAAATCTGACCCTAATGCTCAATGTAACCCTTACAATAGACCTGGCCATAAACCTAAACCTAAAACTATCCCTAACCTAACCCTAGAACTGACATAGGCCTACCAAGAACTAATCCTACCCCTAACCATAACACAAAACCTACCCCTAATCCTAGCCCTAAGCCTAACCTTAATCCTTATCCAAACCTTAACCAGAGCCCTAATTCTAATTTTATCCCACTCCCTAGCCCAAAATGTAGCTGTGACATCATACCTTACCCTAACCCTAACCCTAACCCTAACCCTAGCCCTAACTCTAGGCCAAGACATATCACTAATCCTAGGGCTAATCCTAGCCCTAATTTAAACCTAATACTAAACCTAATCCTATCCCTAGCCCTAAGACTAACTCTAACTCTTGCCCTATCCCTATCCAAAGTTCAAAAACTATCCCTTACCATATTCCAAACCTATCCCTATCCCTAGCTCCAACCCTAACTGTAACCATCACCCTAGCCCTAAACCTGGTTGTAAACCCTAACTTTAAGCCCAAACCTCACCCTAACACTGGCCCTAAACCTAATGCTAATTGAAAAACTAGCCCTAACCCTACCTTAGCCCTAAAACAAAACTGAGCCATAATCCTAACCCTAACCCTTAACCTAAACCAAACACTAACCTTACACCTATCGCTAAACTTAGTCCTAATTTGAGTCCTAAGCCTAACCATAGAAATAACCCTGACCCTTAGTCAGACCCTAACAGTATCCCTAGCTCTAAACATTGCCATAACACTAACCCTAGAACTAGCCCTAATCAGAAAACTAGTTCTTTCATTAGCCATAGCCCTAATGCTAACACAACTCCTAGCCCTAATCCGAGCCCTGACTCAAACCCTAACCCTAACCGTACCTCTAACCCTATCCCTTACCCTAAGCCAAAACCTCTCCCTAATCCTTAGGTTTGGTCTAGTGCTAGTGTTTCTGTTAGGTTTAACTATAGGTTTACTGGTATGGGAAGTGGTAGGGTTTGGTTTAGTATTAGGGCCAAGTTTAGACTTAGGGTTAGTGTTAGGGTCAGAATAAGGGTCAGGATTAGGGTTAGGTTTAGAGCTACAATGAGGGCTAGGATAGGACTAGTAATAGAGTTAGGGTTTGAGGTATACTAAGGATTAAGTTTAGAACTAGGGTAGAATTAGAGTGAGGGTTTGGCTTAGGGAAAGAGATAGGGTTTAAGGTAGGGTTAGGGTTAGGGTTAGGTTTAGGGCTAGGGTTAGGGTTAGGGTTAGAGTTAAAAAAATAGAGTTAGGTCTTTGATTCAGGCTAGGATTTGTGTTATTATTAGGGCTATGATAAGAACTAATGATAAAGGATAATGAAAGAACTATATTTCTGCTGAGGGTTACTTCTGGGGTTAGCGTTAGGGCAATGTTTAGAGCTAGGGTTAGTGTTAGGGGCCGAGTCAGTGTCAGGGTTATTTCTAGGGTTAGGGTTAGGACTCAAATTAGGGCTAGGTTTAGGACTATGTGTAGCTTTAGGGTTTGGTTTAGGTTAAGGTTTAGGGTTATGGCTCGGTTTTGTTTTAGGTTTAGGGTAGATTTAGGGCTAGTTTTCCAATTAGCATTAGGGTTAGGGTTAGGGTTAGGTTTAGAGTGAGGTTTATACTTAATTTTAGTTTTAGATCCAGGTTTAAGCCTTGGGCAAAGTTAGGGCTAAGTTTGGGGCTAGGGATAGGGATAGCGTTTGGGTTATGGTAAGGAATAGGTTTAGAACTAGGGATAAGGCTAAGGCAAGAGTTAGAGTTAGTCTTAGGGTTAGGGATAGGGTTATGTTTACTGTTAGGGCTAAATTAGGGCTAGAATTAGTGCTAGGGTTAGTGTTAGATTTAGGCCTAGGATTAGGGCTAGGTTTGGGGTTAGCATTAGGGTTAGGGTAAGGTATTATGTTACAGCTATATTTAGTGCTAGGACAAGAGATAAAATTAGGGTTAGGGCTAGGGTTAAAATTAGGTTTAGGATTAAGTCTATGCTTATAACTAGGATTAGGTCTATGGATCGGGCTAATGTCAGGTTAAGGTAAGGCTAGGGTTAGAGATAGGGCTATGGCTCTGTTTTGTTTTAGAACTAGGCCTAGGTTTAGGGCTCGTTTTATGATTAGTGATAGTGTTAGGGCTAGTGGTAGGGTGACATTTAGGCTTAGATTTATTGTTATGGTTAGATCTAGGTTTAGGGCTAGGGTTAAGGCTAAGGTTAGGGCTATTGTTAGGGTTTTGGTAATGGATAGGGTTAGAACTAGAAATAGGGCTATTGCGAGAGTTCGGGTTAGTCTTTGGGCTAGGGTTAGGGGTAGGTTTAGGGTTAGGGCTAAATTAGGGCTAGGATTAGCACTGGGGTTAGTGTTACAGTTAGGCCTAGGGTTAGGGATAGTGTTAGTGTTAGAGTTAAGATTATGATTAATTTTACAGGAAGGGATAGGGTTATAGCTAGCTTTAGGTCTATGGTGAGTGTTAGAATTAGGGTTAGGAGTTAGGTTAGGGATTGGGTTAGGATTCAGGCTATGTTTAGGGTTAAGCTCAGGGTTTGTGTGATGGTTAGGGCTAGGATTAAGGCTAGGGCTAATATTTGGTCTCAGTTTATGTTTAATATTAATTTTAGTGTTAGGTTATGTCTATGTCTAGTATAAGGGTTAGGTTTAGGGTAGGGGTCAGGTTTATACCTAGGTGTATTATTAAGGTCAGGGTCCAGGGAGACTTTGGTTTAGGTTAAGTTTTAGGGTTAAGAATTGAATTAGCTTTAGGGTTAGGGTTACAGATAGGATAATGGATAGGATTAGGTTTATAGTTCTGGTTAGATTTAGGGTAACGGATAGGGTTAGTGTTAGCAATAGGGTTATCATTAGGCCTAGTGATAGCATTTGGGTTAGGCTTATCTTTAGGGTTATGGATATGATTAGAGCTAAGGTTAGGGATAGGGTTACTGATAGGATTAGGTTTAGGGTAAATGTAGGCATTTGAGCTAGGGTCAGGGCTAGGGTGAATGTTAGGATTTGAGTCAGGGTTAGGGTTAGGTTTAGGATTAGGGTTATGTTTAGACAAAGGATTAGAGTTTGTGCTAGGGTTAAGGCTAGGGGGAGGGTTACCATTAGGGTTAGGTCAAAGGTTATGGTTAGGTTTATGATTAGGGCTAGGTTTAGGGCGAGGATAAGGGCTAGATTTTGTTTTATGTTAGGATCCTAACATAAAGATTAAACCTATCACTAGGCCAAACACTAGTCCTAATTGTGGCCCTAACTATAATACTAACCCTAACCCAACAATGATCCTTAACCCTAAACAAACTCTAGCTCTAAACCTTATCCTAACCCCAAACCAAACCCTAACACTAGACATATCCATAACCCTGAACCTAAAACTAGCCATAAACATATTCCTAACTCATATTTCCCATAGCCCTAATGTTGGCCCTACACCTCCCACAAAACCTTGCCCTTATCCTAGCCCGAAACCTAGCCCTAATTATAACCCTAAACATAATTGTATACCTATGTCTAATCCTACCCTCACCCAAGCACTAATCCCACCTTAAACTCTAAACTTTACCCTAAACATAACCCTAACCCTAACCATAGGCCTGACTCTAAACCTAACCCTCACCCAAGACCTAACCCTAGCTCAAATGCTAATACTTAAACTATCCCTGACCCTAACCCTAGGCCTCACCCTAACCCTAGCTCTAATCATAACCTTATCCCTAGCCCTAACCTTAGCTCTAACACTATCCATTACCCTAAAAATGAGCCTAACTCATATTCTAACCCTAGGCATAATGCTAACCCTATCTCTAACAACTAACCCTATCCATTACTCTAAATCTAACCTGAAACCTAAACCTAATCCTATCCCTTACCCTATCCATAACACTTACCCTAAAGCTAATTCAATCCTTAACCCTAAAACTTAACCTAAACAAAACCCTTCCTTGACTCTGACCCTAATAATAATACACATAGCTTTAAACCTGACCCTTACCTAAACCTAACCCTTACACTAGACCTAGCCATACCTAACTCTAAAACTAACACTAACCATAAATCTATACCTGACATTATCTCTATCCCTAATCCTAGCCCTAGCCCTATAACAAACCCTCATCCTAGCACTAAACATAGCCTTAATCCTAACCCTAGCCCTAAACATAATTCTAACCCTCCCCTAGTCTTAAACCTAGCTATAACCCCATCCCTTACCCTAACCCTAACCCTAACCCTAGCCCTAAATCCAGCCCTAATTTAGCCCTAAACCTAAACCTAACCCTAAACTTAGCCCTAAGACTAACTAACTCTTGCCCTAGCCCTATTTCTAGTTCTAACTCTATCCATTAATAACCCTAACACTAGCCCTAACTTTAGCCCTAAACATAGCCATAGCCCTAAACCTAAATCTAACCATAACAATAAATCTAAGCCTAAAACTTACCATACCACTAGCGCTAAAACTATCACTAATTGTAAAAGTAGCTTTAGCTGTAAAACAAAACTGTGACAAAGCCCTAATGCTAACCCTAACCAAACCATAATCCTAGACTTGACATTAGACCTATCCCTAACTCTTACCCTAACACTCACAGAAACCCTAACCGTACACCTAGCCTTAACCCTAGTCCTAATTCAAGTCTATTCCTAACTCTGATCAGTAACACTGATGCTGAATCTGACAGAAACACTAACACTATCTCTAATCATCACACTAAACCTAAACCTAAACTACACACTAGATTATGCATAATGCTAAACTTAACACTCGCCCTAATCATAACCCTAGTTCTAATATTAGCTCTAGTCCTAAATACCCCTAACCTAACTTAAAACCTAGACCTAATCAGAGCCCTAACCCTAGCCTTAACCCTAGCCCTAACCCTAACCCTATCCCTAACACTTAACCTAAACCTAACCATAAACCTAAATCTTGTCCTAACCTGAAATCTAACTCAAATTGTAGCCCTAATTCTAACCATAATCCTACCCTATCCCTAGCTCTAAACTTATCCTTTACCCTAACCAAATTCTAACCCTAGGCCTAACCCTAACCATTGCTCTAACCTTACCATAAACCTAGTCCTAACTTTAGCTATAATCCAATCTATTACCCTAACCATAACCCTAACTGAATTCTATGCCTAGGCCTAAACCTAACCCTATCCCTAACCATAAACCTGTTTACTACCCTAAATCTAACCTTAACCCTAAAGTTAACCATATCCATTACCCTAACCTAACACTAACCCTAAAGCTAATTTGAGTGCTAAACCTAATCCTTAACCTAACACATATGCTAAACCTGACTCTGACCCTAATAATACCCCTATCTCTAAATCTGAACCTAACATTCAACCTAACACTTACAATAGATCTGGCCATAATCCTTAGCCTAAAACTATTCCTAACCATAACCCTAGACCAGACATTACCCCTATCCCTAATCCTAGCCCTAACCCTAACACAAATCCTAGTCCTAATCCTATCCCTAAACCTAGCCTTAATCCTAACCTTAACATTAACCCTAGCCCTAACCCTAATTTTATGTTTTGCCCTAGCCCTAAATGTTGCTGTAACATCATACCTTACCCTAATCCTAATGTTAACACTAACCCTAGCCCTAAACCTAGGCCTAAACCTACCACTAACCATAGCTCTAATCTAGCCCTAATTTAGCCCTAACCCTAAACCTAACACTACCCTAATCCTAAGACTAACTCTAACTCTCGCCCTATCCCTATCCCTAATTCTAAACCTATCTATTACTACAACCCAAAACCTATCCTTATCCCTAGCACCAATGCTAGCCCTAACCTTCACCCTAGCCCTAAACCTGGATCTAACCCTAACCTTTAGCCTAAAGCTCATGCTAACACTAGCTCTAACCCTAATGCTAATTAGAAAACTAACCCTAACCATACCCTAGCCCTAAAATGAAATAGAGCAATAAACCTAACACTAAACCTTAACTTAAACCAAACCTTAACCCTACACCTAGCACTAACATAGGCCTAATTTGAGTCCTAACCCTAACCCTAGAAGTAAACCTGACCCTTACTCGAACACTTACAGTAACCCTAGCTCTAAACATTGACCTAATGCTAACCCTAGATCTAGTCCTAATCAGAATCCTAGTTCTTTCATTAGCTGTAGCCCTAATGCTAATACAAATCCTAGCCCTATTCCAAGCCCTAAACCTAGGTTTAACCCTAAACCTAACCCTAAACCTAACCCTAACTCTACCTCTAACCCTATCCCTTACCTTAAGCCAAACCCTCACCCTAATGCTACCCTAGTCTTAACCATAATCCTTAGCCTACCTCAAACCCTATCTCTATTACTAGTCCTAACCCTAGCCCTCATTCTAGCTCTAATCTTAACTCTAACCCTGACCCTTATTCTGACCCTAATACTAACCCCGGGTCTAAACCTGACAGTAACCATAAAGCGAACCCTACCCCTACTCCTACTCCTAACGGTAAACCTATACTAAAACCTAACAATAACACTACACTAGACACAATCTAATCCTAAATAGAGTCATAAATCTAGCCTTAGCCCTAAACAAAAACCTAGCACTAGCCCTAACGATAACTGTTAACCTATCATAAAGAATAACTATGCCTAGACACAACGCTAGTCCTAAATCTGGCCCTCACCTGAAACCTAACCTAACCGAACAATGACCGCTACTCTAAAACAAACCTTAGCTCTAAATCTTATCCTAACCCAAAACCTAACTAGAACACTAGACTTATCCATAACCCTAACCCTAAAACCAGCCATAACCATATCCCTAGCTTTTACATTATCCATAGCCCTAATGCTAGCCATAAGCCTCACACAAAACATAGCCCTTTTCCTAGCCCTAAACCTAGCCCTTATTGTAACCCTAACAATAAGCCTAGACCTAACCCTAAATCTAACCCTCACCCTAACCCTAATTCTAGCTCAAACTCTAACCTTAATCTAAACAAAACCCTAACCCAAACCCTAACTTTACCCCTGACTCTAACCCTAACCCTCACACTAGACCTAATCCTAGCTCAAATGCTAACACTTACCCCAAACCTAACCCTGACACTAACCCTAGACCTAACCCTAACCCTAGTTCTAATTCTAACCTTAACCCTAGCCCTAACCTTAGCTAGAACCCTATCCATTACCCTAAAGATAAGCCTATCCCAAATGCTAACCCTAGGACTAACGTGAACACTATTGCTAACACTAACCCTATTCAGTACTCTAAACCTAATCTGAACCTTAAACCTAACCCTATCAATTTCTGTAACCCGAACCCTAACCCTATCTCTAATGCTAATTCAAGCCTTAACCCTAAATCTTAACCTAAACAAAACCCTACTCGAATCCTGACCCTAATAATACAACTAGCTTTAAACCTGACCTTTAACCTAAACCTAACCCTTACACTAGACCTAGCCATAACCTCACCCTAAAACTAACCATAACCATGAACCCATACTTGACATTACCCCAGCCCTAATCCTACCCCTAACCCTACCACAAACACTAGTCCTCATCTTAGGCCTTTACCTAGCCTTAATCCTAACCCAAACCCTAACTCTAGCCCTATCTCTAATTTTAACCCTTGTCCTAGACCTGAGCTTAAGTATTACCCCATCTTTCCCCTAACCCTAACACTAACCATATCTCTATCCCTAACCATAGGCCTAACCCTAACACTAACCCTAGCACTAATCGTAGGCCCTAATTTAGCCCTAACCCTAACTCTACCCCTAACCTTGGCCTAAGACTAACTCTAACTCTCCCCCTAGCCCTATTTCTAGTTCTAACCCTATCCATTACAATAAACCTAACACAAGTCCTAACGTTAGCCCTAAACCTAGCCCTAGACCCTACCCTAGATCTAACCACAACTCTACATTTGACTCTAACCTAAGCCTAACCCTCAACCTACCACTAGACCTAACACTATCGCTAACCCTAAAACTAGCCATAACCCTAGTCATATCCCTTAAACAAAACCAAAGCCATTGTCCTAACTATAAATGTTAATCTAAACCAAACCTAAACTAAAACCTAGCCATAACCTTCTAGCTCTAATTCATGTCCTAGTCATAAAATTAACCCTGACCCTGACTTATAGTCTAACACTAACTTTAATTCTAAATATCACACTAATCCTAAAGATAGCTCTAACACTAGATGTAGACCAAATACTAACTCTAATCATAACCTTAGTTCTTATATTAGCCATATCCATAAACCTAACAGAAAAACTAGCCCTCATCTGAGTCCTAAAGCTAGATGTAAACCTAAACCTAAACCTAGCCCTAGGCATAACCCTAACCCTAAACCTAGCCTTAACCCTAGTTCTAACTCTATCCTTACCCTAAGCCAAACCCTATCCAAAATGTTAACCTTAATCTTAATCCTAATCCATAGCCTAATCCAAACCCTAACCCTATTACTAGTCCTAACACTAGCTCTCATTCTATCTCTAACCTTAACTCAAATCATTACCCTAAATCAAACCCTCAGTCTAAATCTGATGCTAACCCTGAACCAGACCCTAAAACTAGCCCTACCAGTAAACTTACACCTAAAATTAAGCCTAACCCTAGCCCTAGACCTAAACCTAATCCTAAATTTAGCCATAACTCTAGACGTAGACCTAAAAAATCCTGAGCCCTAACCCTAACATAATCCTTAACCTAAAGTGAACACTAAGCCTATCCCTAGACCTAAACCTAGTCCTAATTGTGGCTTTCACCTTAAACCTAACTCTAACCTGCACACTGACCCTAACACTAACACTAAAACTAGCTCTAAACCTGAACCTAACCCCAAACCTAAACCTAACACTAGACATAGCCATAACCCTAACCATAAAACTAGCTCTAATCAGAACCCTAGAACTTACATTACACATAGCCTTATCCCTGGGCCTAAACCTAACACAAAACCTAGCCCTATTCATAGGGCTAATCATACCCTAAGCATAACCATAATCCTAAATGTAGCCCTATCCCTAACCCTCGCCTTAGACTTAACCCTAGCTCAAAGCCTAACCCTTAGCATAAACATAACCCTAGACCCATTCGTAAACATAAACCTAACCCTAGCCCTAATCCTAAACTTAACCCTAGCTCTAAACCTAACATTACCCTAACCCTAACCCTAACCCTAAACCTGACCCTTGCCATAAACTTAACCCTAAACCTTACCATGAATCAAAATTAAACCTATCCATGAACCTAAATTTAACCATAACCTAAACTTAAACCCAAATCTAATATTACATCAAATTCAATAAATTACACTAAATCTAACTGTAACCCTAATGAAAACCCTAGCTCTAACCCCAACCCTAACCCTAAACATAACTAAAACCTTAACCTAGACCTAACACTAAACCTAAAACACCCCCTAGCCCTAACCATATCTTAAACCTTAACCTTTACACTAACCCTAACACTAGCCCTAGCCTTAATCATAACCCTAACTCTAGCCCTAACCCTAATATTAAACCTAGCCCTAATCCTAGCCCTAATATAGCCCTATTCCTAACCCTAACCCTTACCCTAGAATTAAGACTAACTATAATTCTCACACAAGAACTATCCCTACTTCTAACCCTATACCTTACCATAACCCTAACCCAAGCCCTAACCCTAGACATAACCCTTGCCCTAGCACTAATTCTAGATTGAAACTTATCTCTAAAACTAAGCCTATCCCTTACCATAACCCTAACCCAAGCCTAAACCAAGTCATAATCCTTAGCCCAGCACTTACCTATCTCTAAAACTAATCCTAACCTGAGGCCTCAGCCTAACCCTGAAATTAGCTCTAACCCTAATGCCATTCCTAAAATTAGCCATAAACCTAGTCCTAGCCCTAAAACAAAACTGAGACATACCCCTAACACTAACCCTTACCCTAGACCAAAGCCTAATGCTACACCAGCCCTAACCATAGCCGTAATTTGAAACCTAACCCTAACCATAAACCCAACCATGACCCTGATTCATATCCAACCACTAAACCTAGCTCTAAACATCACCCTAACCTTAAACCTAACACTAACACTAGGCCTAGCCCTAAACTTAACCCTAAAACTAACCCTAATCGTAACCCTATTTCTTACAATAGCCATAACCATATCACCAGCCCTAACCCTTATAAAAAACTAGCCCTTATCCAAACCCTAACACGAGATTTAACCCTGAACCTAACTCTAACCCTAGTCCTAACCCTAGCTCTAACCCTATCCCTTACCCTACGCCAAACCCTCACCTAAATGCTAACTGTATTCTTAGCACTAATCCTTAGCCTAACCAAACCTAACTCTATAACTAGTCCTAACCCTAGCCTTCATTCTAGATCTAACCATAACCCAAACCCTAACCCTATTCCTGACCACTATTCTGACCCTAACACTAATCTTAGCTCTAAATCTAAAACTAACCCTAAACTGAACCCTAACACTAGACCTACTGGTAAACTTATACCTAAACCTAAATCTAACACTAGCCCTAAACCTAAACCGAATCCTAAATCTAGCCATAACTATAGCTCTAAACCTAAAGACAAACTAGACCTAGACATGAAATTAGCTCTAACCCTAATGCTATTATTTAACAATAATTATTAACCTACCCCAATCACTAACCCTACCTCTAGACCTAACCCTAGTCCTTATTCTGGCTTTAACCCCTAACCATTAGCCTACCCAAACACTGTCCCTGACACTAACACTAACCCTAGCTCTAAATTTCACCCTAAACCTAAAATTAACCCTAAAACTACACCTAGCTCTAACATAGCCCTACCCATAAAACTAGTCTTAATCATTACACTAGTTCTTACATTAGCCATAGCCCTAACCTATCACAAAAGCTAGGCCTAATCCAAGCCCTACCTCAGCTTTAACCCTAAAGCTAACCCTAAAAATAACCCTAGCCCTAACTATAACCCTAAGCCTAACCCTACACCTAAACCTAACCATAAACCTATCCCTAAATATATTCATTACCCTAAGATAACTATAATCCTTATGCTAACCCTAGGCAGGACCCTAATCCTAGCACTAGCTTTAATCCTATCTATTAACCTAAACCTAACCTGAACCCTAACCCTAACTGTGTCATTACCTGATCCCTAAATATAAGACTAATTTGAGCCCTAAACCTAAACCTTAACCTAACCCCAACCCTAAACATGATCCTGATCCTAATAATACCCATAGCTCTATACCTGACCCTAATAAGAAACCTAAACTTTACAATAGACTAGCCATAAAACTAACCTTAAAACTATCCCTAACCATACCCTAGATCTGACATTAGCCCTAGCTCTAATCTAGCCCTAACCCTAATAAAAAAACTTAGCCCACATCCTAGCTAGGAAGCTCACCTTAATCATAATCTTAACCCTAATGTTAACCCTAACCTTAACCCTAATTCTCACCCTAGTCCTAAACTAGCTATATTCCTATCCCTTACCCTAAACCTAACCCTAGGCCTAAACCTAACACTAATCCTAGCCCTAACCCTAGGCCTAACCCTCACACTAACCCTAGCCCTAATCCAATCCCTAATTTAGCCCTATCCCGAACCCTAACTGTAGCCCTAAGACTAACTTTAACTCTCACACTAGCCCTGTACCTAGTTCAAACCCTATCCCTTATCATAACCATATACCTAGCCCTAAACGTAGCCCTACCCTAGCCCTATACTTAGCCCTTTCACAAAACCTAGATCTAAGCCTAAATCTAAATTTAACCCTAACCCTAAGATTAAACCTAACCATAACTCTACTCTTATCGCTAATCCTTAACCTAAGCCAAAATCTCAAACTTACATTAGCCCTAACCCTAAGTTAATCACGAAACTAGCCCTAACCCTACCCCTACCCCTAAATCAAAACAGAGTCATAGCCCTAACCTTAACCCTTAACCTAAATCAAATCTTAACCCTACACCTAGCCCTAACCCTATCCCTAATTATAGTCTAAACCTAACCCGAAAACTAACCCTGACCCTGACTCTGACCCTAACACTAACCCTGGCTCTAAACATCGTCATCACCATAAACCTAACCTTACCACTAGACCTAGACCTAACTCTAAACCTATAACTAGCTGTAATCATAAACCTACTTCATATATTAGCAGTAGTCTTAACCCTAGTCCTAACCTAACCCAAAACTTAGCCTTAATCTTAGTCCTAAATCTAAGTTTAACCCTAAACTTCAACCTAACCCTAACCCAAACACTAGCCCTAATCCTATACATAACACTAGCACTAACCTTAGGGCTAACCCTATCCATTACCCTAATGATAACCCTAACCCATCTGATAACCATAGGCCTAATCCTAACCCTATACATTACACTAAACCAAACCAAAACCCTAAACCTTCCCCTGTCATTACCCTAACTTTAAATCTAACACTAATTTGAGCCCTGCACCTAAACACTAACTTAACCCAAACCCTAATCCTGACCCTGATTCTAAAAATAATCCTAGATCTAAACCTGACCCTAACCAAAAACCTAACCTTTACACTGGACCAAGCCATAAACCTAACTCTAAATCTATCCCTAACTGTAACCCTGGACCTGGCATTAGCCATAGGCCTAATACTATCCCTAACCCTAAAACAAATTCTAATCCTCATTATAGCCCTAAACATAGCCTTAATCATAACTCTAACCCTAACCCTAGCTCTAATCCTAATACTAACCCTCGCTCTTGCCCTAAGCCTAGCTAAACCACATCCCTTACCCTAAATTAAACCCTAACTCTAACCCTAACCCTAGTGGTAACCCTTGCCTTATCCTTAGCCCTAGCACTAACCCTAGATCAAAATCTAACTCTAAATCTAACCCTAAATCGATGCCTAAGCCTAAGCCTAAAAGCAGCCCTAACCCTAGCCCTAACATAACCCTAGCCATAATTTAGCCCTATCCCTAAACCTAACCCTAACCCTAGCCCTGAGGCTAACTCTCTCATCCTAGCCCTATCACTCGTTCTAACCCTATTCTTTACCGTAACCCTAACCCTAGCCCTAACCATAGTGCTAACCCTTTCACTATCCTTATTCCTAGCAATAACCTTAGGCAAAATGTAACTCTAAAACTAGCCCTAGCCTGAAGCCTAAGCCTAAACCTAATGCTAGTCCAAACCATAATACTAATCCTAAAATGAGCCCTAATGCTAGCCTTAGTCCTAAAGAAAACTGAGCCATAGCTCTAACCCTAAACATTAACCTAAACAAAACCATAACCTTACACATAGACTGAAACCTAGACTTATTTGAGTTTGAAGCAGAACCCTAAAAATAACCCTGAACCTGACACTGACCCTAACACTTCTGGCTCTAAACATCATTGTTTATTATCTAAGAGTAATCCTAACCCTAACACTAAACCTAGCACTAAAACCCTAACACTAGCCCTAATTTTAAACCTAGTACTTACATTACCTGTAACCCTAACCCTAGTCCTAACATAACCCAAAACCTAGCCCTAATCAGAGCACTAACCCTAGCTTTAAATCTAACCTAACCCTAACACTAGCCCTAATTGAAACCATAACTTTAGCCTTAAACTGATCTCTAAATCTATCCATTAACATAACCATAACCCAAACCATAATGATAACCTAAGCATAAACCTAACCCTATAATGAATCCTAACCCTTCCATTACCCTAAACCTAACCTGAGTCCTAAATCTAACACTATCATTATCATAAACCGAATCCTAAAACTAATTCAAGCCTAAAATTGAAACCTTAACATATCTCAAACCCTAACCCAGACCTTAACCCTAGTAATACCCCTAGCTCTAAATTTGACCATAATCCAACACCTAACCCTTAGCCAACACTTAGCCATAAACCTAACCCTAAAACTATCTTTAACCATAATTCTGGACCTGAAATTAGCCCTAGCCCTAATCCTAGACCTAACCCTAAAAACACACCTAGCCCTCATTCTTGTCATAAACCAAGCCTTAATCATAATCCTATCTCTAGCCCTACACCTAACCCTAATTTTAACTCTCACCCTAATTCAAAACCTAGCTATAATGTCATCCCTACTCTAAATTTAAACCTAACCCTAACCCTAACCCTAGGCTTAAGCTAAACACAAAACCTTGCCCTAATCCTAGCCCTAATTTAGCTCTATCTCTAACCCTATCCTAACCTTAGCTCTAAGACTAACTCTAACTCTTGCCTTAGACCTTGCCCTAGTTCTATCCCTATCTGATACCATAAACCTAACACTAGCCCTAAGACTTGCCCTAAAGTTAGTCCCAGCCCTAACCATCATTCTAAATCTAACCTTAAACCTAAGCCTAAGCCTAACACTAACACTAGCCCTAACCCTAATGATAATTGTAAAACTAGCTCTAAGCCATTCCTAGCAGTAAACCAAAACCAAGCAATAGCTCTAACCTTAAACCTTAACTTAAACCAAACACTATCACTACACTTAGGCCTAAACCTAGCCCTAATTTGAGTCTTAAGCCTCACTTTAAAACTAACCCTAACCCTTAATCATATCCTAAAACTCACCCTAGATCTAAACAGTGTCCTAAACTCATACCAAACACTAACATTAAAAATAGCCCTAATTCGAGTCTTAATGATAATCCTATAACTAACACTGACCCTGACTCCTATCCTAACAAGAACCATAGTTATAAATATAACCTTAACATTAAACCTAACCCTGGCACTCAAACAATCCCTAACTCTAACCCTAAAACTAACCTTAATTGTAATCCTAGTTCTTACATTGGCTGTTGCCCTAATCCTAGCTCTAAGCCTAACACAAAAACTAACCCTAAACTGAGCCCTAAACCTAGCTTTAACTCTAACTCTAACCCTAACCATAGCCCTAACACTAGATCTAAATCAATCCTTTACCCCAAGTGAAACCCTAAAACTAAGAGTAACCCTAGACCTATCTCTAGTCTTTAGACTAACCAAAACCCTAACCCTATTAATAGTCCTAACCCTAGCCTTTGTTTTAGCTCTAAAACTATCCCAAACCCTAACCCTAACCCTGATCCTTATTCTGACCCTAACACTAAACCTAGGTCTAACACTAACCCCAACCCTAACCCCAAATTTACCAAAATCCTATCCATAGACCTAACTCTGAACCTAACTCTCAGCCTAGCCCTAACCATAGCTCAGAACATAACCCTTACACTAAACATAACCCTAAACCTAATCCTAGTTCTAACCCTCACCTTAACCCTAACACAAGACATAATTTTAACCATAACCCTAGCCCTAACCTTAACTCTAACTATATCAATTACCCTAAACATAACCCTTACCATAATGCCAACCCTAGGCTTAACCCTAATCCTATCACTTTCCCCAAACCTATCAATTACCCAAACCTACCCTGAACCCTAAATCTAATCCAATTATTACACTAACCCTAACCCGAATGCTAATTCGAGATCTAACCCTAACCTTAAAACTAAACCAAACCCTAACACTAACCATGAACCTAATAATTTCCCTAGCTATAAACTTGACCCTTACCCTACCTATCCCTTACACTAGAACTAGCCATAAACCTAACCCTAAAACTATTCCTAAACTTAACCCTAGACATGATATTAACCCTAGCCATAATCCTAGCCCTAACCCTAACAAAAACCCTAGCCATTATCCTAGCCCTAAACATAGCCTTAATTTTATCCCTAACCAAAACCCTAGGAATAACCCTAACACTAACCCTAGCCCTAATCTTAGCTCTAACTTAGCCCTATCCCTAACCCTAACCCTAGCCCAAAGACTAACTCTAACTCTCACCCTAATCCTAACCCTAGTTCCAACCCTATCCTTTACTAGAACATTTATCCTAGCCCTAACCCTTGGTCTAACCCTAGCCCTATTCATGGCAATGGCTATAACCCTAGGTCTAACCCTAACTCTAAATCTAACCCTAAACCCAAGCCTAAACCTAAACCTAACACTAGCCCTAATGATAATACTAATCATAAAACTAGCCCTAACACTAGGCCCAGCCATAGCCGTAACCCAAACCCTTATCGTAAACCAAACCCTAACCCTACACCTAGCCCTAATCATATCCTAATTCTAGTTCTAACCCTAACCTGAAAACTAACCCTGATCCTGACTCTTACCATAACACTAACCATGGCTCTAAACATCATCCTCACTGTAAACCTCAACCTAACACTAGACGTAGCCCTAACCCTAACCCTATAATTAGTGCTAATCATAATTCTACTTTATACATTAGCCATAGCCTTAATCCTAGCCCTAACATAACCCAAAACCTAGCTTCAAACTGAGTAGTAAACCTAGCTTTAATCCTAAACTTAAACCTCACCCTAACCCAAAAATAGCCAAAATCCTATACATAACCCTAACCCTAACCTTAGGGCTAAACCTATCCATTACCCTAACAGTATCCCTAACCCTTAAGTTAACACTAGGCCTAACCCTAACCCTATCCATTACACTAAAACAAACATAAACCCCAACCAACACTTTCATTACCCTAAACCTACACCCTAACCTAACCCAAACCCTAACACTGACCCTGACCCTAAAAATAACCCTTGATATAAACCTGAATCGTACCCTAAACCTAATCCTTACACTTGACCAAGCCATAAACCGAAGACTAAATCTAGCCTGAACTATAACCCGATACCCGACATTATCCCTAGCCCTAATACTATCCCTAACCCTAAAACAAAGCCTAAACCTCATCCTAGCAATAAACCTAGCATTAATGATAACCCTAACCCTAATTCTAGCCCTAACCCAAATACTAACACTTCCTGTAGCCCTAAACCTAGCCCAAACCACATCCCTTACCCTTACATATCCCTAACTCTAACCCTAACCCTTTTCATAACAATTGCCCTATCCTTAGCCCTAGCTTTAACACTACATAGAAACCTAACTTTAAATCTAACCCTAACTCGATGCCTAAGCCTAAACCTAGCCCTAAATCTTATGCTAATTTTAAAACTAGTTGTAACTCTATCCCTAACACTAACCCTAGCCATAATTTAGCCCTATCCCTAACCCTAACCCTAACCCTAGCCCTAAGAATAACTAAGTCTCACACTGGCCCTATCACTCATTCTAATCCTACCACTTCCCATAAACCTAACTCTATGCCAAATCCTAGTCCTAACCCTTGCCCTATCCTTAGCCCTAGCACTAAGCTTAGATAAAAACCTAACTCTAAATTTAACCCTAAACCGAAGCCTAAGCCTAATTTTTACATTAGCCTTAACCCTAACACTAATCCTAAAAATTTCACTAACCCTAACCCAAACCCTAAAACCAAACGGAGCCAAAGTTCTAACCATAACCGTAACCTAAATCAAGCCCTAACTCTACACCTAGCCCTAACCCCAGCCCTCATTCGAGTTTTAAGCCAAACCCTAAAACTAACCCTGACCCTTACTCTGACCATAACACTAATCCGAGGTCTAAACATCACCCTAAACCTAAACCTAATCCTGACAGTAAACTTAGCCATAAAACACTAAATTTAGCTGTAATCATAACCCTAGTACTTACATTAGCCTTAAACCTAACCCTAGCACTAACTTAAACCCAAACCTAGCCTAATCATAATCATAACCCTAGACCTAAACTGATTTCTAACTGTATCCATTACCATAAACATAACCCTAACCCTAATGCTAATTCAAGCCCTAACTTTAAATCTTAACCTATCATACACCCTAACCCAGAACTTTACCCTATTGATACCCCTAGCTCTAAACCTGATGCTAACCCTAAACCTAACCCTTACACTAGACATAACCATAATCCTAATCCTAAACTATCTTTAACCATAGTTCTGGACCTGAAATTAGCCCTAGCACTAATCCTAGAACTAAAATTAAAAAATAAAAATCCATAGCCCTCATCCTAGCCCTAAACCTAGGCTTAATCATAACCCTAACCATAACCACAGCCCTAACCCTAATTATAACCCTTACCCTACCTCTAAACCTAGCTATAAAGCCATCCATTACCACAAATTTTGCCCTATCACTAAACATAAACTCTTAATGCTAACTCTAAACTTTAACTAAAACCCTAACCCTAACCCGAACCCTAGGCTTAAACTAAACACTAAACCTAGTCTTAATCCTAGCCCTAATTTAGCCCTATCTCTTACCCTATCCCTAACCCTAGCCCTAAGACTAACTTTCGCCCTAGCCCTATCCCTAGTTCTAACCCTATCCCTTACCATAACCCTAAACCTAGCCATAACCCTTGCCCTATCCTTAGTTCTAGCCCTAACCCTAGGTCTAACTGTAATTCCAAATTTAACCCTAACATTAAGCCTAAGCCTAACATTAACACTAGCCCTAACCCTAACCATAGGACTAAAACAAAACCGAGCATTAGCCCTAACCCTAAACCTTAACTTAAACCAAACCTTAACACTACTACTAGACCTAACCCTAGCCATAGTTCGAGTCCTAACCCTAACCTTAAAACCAACCCTGATGCTGACTCATATCCTAACACTCACCCTAGCTCTAAACACTGCCTTCACCTTAAACTGAACCCTAACAGTAACCCTAGCCCTAATTCGAGTTCAAACTCTAACCCTAAAACTAAATCTGACCCTGACTCCTATTCTAACATGAACCCTAGCTAAAAATATCACCCTAACCTTAAAACTAACCCTAATACTAAACCTAACCCATACCTAACCCGAAAACCAACCCTAAAGGTAACCCTAGTTCTTACATGAGCCATTGCCCTAAATATAGCCCTAACCCTAACAGAAAACCTAGGCCTAATCCGAGCCCTAAACCTAGCTTTAACCCTAACTCTAACCATAACCATAGCCCTCACCCTAGCTCTAAACCAATCCCTTACTTAAGTAAAACCTTAAACCTAAGGGTAATCCTAGACCTAACCCAAATCCTTAGGCTAACCAAAACACTAACCTTATTAATAGCCCTCACCCTTTTCTTCATTCTAGTTCTAACCCTATCCAACACCCTAACACTAACCCTGACCCTTTTACTGACCTTACCATTAATCCTAGGTCTAATCCTAACCATAACCCTTTACCAAAACCTACCATAATCCTATCCCTAGACCTAATCCTGAACCTAACACTCAGCCTATCCCTAACCATAGCTCAGAACCTAACCCTTACACTAAACATAACCTTAACCTAACCCTAGTTCTAACCCTCACCCTAACCCTAAATCAAGACCTAATTATACCCATAACCCTAGCCCTAATCTTAAATCTAACTGTATCATTAACGTAAACATAACCCTTACCATAATGCTAACCCTAGGCCTAACCCTAAGTGTATCACTATCCTCAAACTTATCAATTACCATAAACCTACCCTGAACCCTAGACCTAATCCAATCATTGCCCTAAACCTAACTCTAATGATAATTCGAGCCCTAACCCTAAACTCAAACCTAAGCCAAACCCTAACACTGGCACTGACCCTAATAATTCCCCTAGCTCTAAACCTCACTCTTATACCTAACTCTTACACTAGACTTAGCCATAAAACTAACCCCAAAACTATCCCTAACCATAACCATAGATCTGATATTAGCACTAGCCATGATACTAGCCCTAATCCTAACACAAACCCTAGCCCTTATCCTAGCCCTAAACATAGCCTTAATTTTAACCCTAACCATAACCCTAGGCCTAACCCTAACACTAACCCTAGTCCTAATCTTAGATCTAATTTAGCAATGTCCCTAACCTTAACCCTAACTCTAGCCCAAAGATTAACTCTAACTCTCACCTTAGCCCTAACCCTAGTTCTAACCCTATACTTTACTGTAACCCTAATCCTAGCCCAAACCATATGTCTAACACTAGCCCTATTCATAGCCTTAGCAGCAACCCTAGATCTAACCCTAACTCTAAATCTAACCCTAACCCATAGCCTAAACCTAAAACTAACACTAGCCCTAACCCTAAGGCTAATCCTAAAACTAGCACTAACCCTAGCCCTAACAAAAAAACCAAGCCATAGACCTAACCCCAACCCTTAATAAAAACTAAGCCATATCCCTACACTTAGCCATAAATCTAGCCATAATTCGAGTTTTAAGCCAAACCCTGAAACTAACCCTGAGCCTGACTCTGACCTTAACACTAATCCTAGCTTTAAACATCACCCTAACCCAATACCTATACATAACAATAGACCTAGCCTTAACCCTAACATTAAAATTAGCTCTAATCATAACCCTGGTACTTACATTAGCCATTACCCTAAACCTAGCCTTAACTTAACCCAAAACCTAGCCTTATTCCGAGCACTATCCCTAGATTTACCCCTAACCCTAACCCTATCACTAATCATAACTATAATCCTAGCTGTAACCCCAGATTTAAAGCTAACCCTAACCCTAAGCCTAACCCTATCAATAATCATAACATTAACCCCAGCCATACCCCTATTTCTAACCCTATCCATTACCCTAACTATAACCCTAACCCTAATGGTAAACCTGGGCCTAACCTAACCGTATCCCTAATCCTAAACCTATCCATTACTCTTAACCTAACCTGAAACCTAAACCTAACACTATCTTTACCCTAATGCTATTTCGAGCCCTAACATTATACTTTAATCTATCCAAAACACTAATCACAACCCTGACCCTAAGAGTACCCTTAGCTCTAAACCTAACCCTAAACCTAAACCCAACCCTTACACTAAATGTTGCCATAAACCTAAACCTAAAACTATTTTTAACTGTAAAACCAGACCGGAAATTAGCCTTAGCCATAATCCTAGCCCTAAACCTAGACTTAATCCGAGCCCAAACCATAACGCGAGCCCTAACCCTAATTCTATTCCTCACCCTAGACGTAAACCTACCTACAATCTCATCCTGAACCCCAAAACTAACCATAACCCTAAACCTTACCTTAACCCTCACCCTAAACCTAGGCCTAACACAAAGTCTAGTGCTAATCCTAGCCTTTATTTAATCCTATCCTAACCCTAAACCTAGCCATAAGACTAATTCTAACTCTTGCCTTATCCCTAGCCCTAGTTCTATCCTTAGCTTTAATCCTAATCCTATATCTAAGACTAAGTCTGAATCTAAACCTAACTCTAAATTTAACTGTAACAATAAGCCTAAACCAAACCATAACACTTCCCCTAACCATAATGCTAATCCTAAAACATGCCCTAGCCCTAGCCCTAGCCATAAACCAAAATAAAGACATAGCCCTAATCTTAACCCTTAACATAAATCATAACCTAACCCTAAAAGTAACCCCAAAACTAACTCTAAAACTAACCCTGACCCTGACACTGACCCTAACACTAATCCTAGCTCTAAACATCACCCTAACCTAAAATTAACCCAAACACTATTTGTAGCCTTAACCTAACCCTAAAACTAGCCTTAATCATAACCCTAGTTCGTACTTTAGTCATTGTCCTAACCATAGCCCTAACCCTAACACAAATTCTACACCTAATCCGAGCCCTAACCTTAGATTTAACCATAATACTAGCTCTAACCCTAACCCTAACAATAGCCCTAACCTAACTCTAACACTATTCCTTACATTAAGTGAAACCCTAACCCAAATGCTAACCCTAGTCCTAATCCTAATACTTAGCCTAACTTAAACTCTAACCATATTACTAGTCTTAACCCTAGCCCTCATTCTACCTCTAAACCTAACCCTGACCCTCATCTGACCCTAACAGTAATCCCAGGTATAAACCTGACCCTAACCCTAAACCAAACCCTAACACTAGCCCTACTGGTAACCCTATACCTATACTTAAGCCTAACACTAAACCTAGACCCAAAGCTAATCCTAAATATAGTATAACTCTAGCCCTAGACATAAACAAAATCCTAGCACTAGCACTAACAATAACCCTTAACCTAAACCAACACTTACCCTACCTCTAGACCAAAACCTAGTCCTAATTCTAGCTCTAACCCTAACACTAACCCCAACCCCCAAAACTGACCCTAATTCTAACACTGAACCTAGCTTTAAACATGACACTAACTCAAAACCTAGACCTAACACTAGACCTAGATATAACCCTAATCCTAAAACTAGCTCTAAACATAACCCTAGCTCTTACATTAACCATAGTCCTAACTCTAGCCCTAAACCTAACCTAGCCATAATCCTAGGCCTAAACTTAGCTCTAAGCATAAACCTTAGCCTGACCCTAGCCCTACACCTAGCCCTAACCTAAGCATTGCCTTAGAACTAACCCTAGCTCAAAGCCTAAACTTTATACTAAACATAACCCTAGCTCTATTCTAAGCCCTATCCCTAACCTTATCCCTAAACCTAATGTTAAACCTAGCCTGAACTTTAGCTCTAACCATATCCATTACCCTAACCCTAATTAAAACCCCATCCCTAACACTAAACCTAACTCTAACCATAAATGTAAACCTAGACCTATACCTAAACCTAACACTTGCCCAAGCCCTAACCTTAGCTCAAACACTAACCGTTACCCTATCGTAACTATAACCCTAGCCCTAAACTTAACACTTATCCTAACTCAAAACCTTACCCTAAATCACACCATAACCGTATCCATAAACCTAGTCCTAATCCTAATCTTAATCCAAACCATAACCTAGCCCTAACCCTAGCTCTAAACCTGTCCATTACACTAAACATAACCCTAAACCTAAAGCTAACCCTAACCCAATTGCTAAACTTAACTCATCCATTACTCTAAACCTTAACTGAAACCTCAACTAAACCATATCCATTACCCTAATCCTAAACCTAACCCTAATGCTAATTAGAGCCTTATTCCTAAACCTTCAGCTAAACCAAATGCTAACCCTGACCCTGAAGCTAATCATAATAATAACCCTAGCCCTAAAAATGACCTTTAACCTAAACCTAACTCTTACACTAGACCCAGCCATAACCTAACCCTAAAACTATTTTTAACGTTAATCCTAGACCTGATATTGTCCCTAGACCTGGTTCTAGCCAAAACCCTAACAGAAAACCTAGCCCTTAACCTAGCCCTAAACCTAGCCTTAATCCTAAACTGAAACATAACCCTAGGCCTAATCCTAATTCTAACCCTCACCCTATACCTAAAGCTAGCTATAACCTCACCCATTCACCTTAACTTAACATTAACACCAATGCTAACCTGAAATCTAGCCCAACCCCTTAGTCTAACCCTAACACTAACCCTAGCCTTAATACTAGCCCTAATGTAGCCCTAACCCCAACACTAACCCTAGCCCTAATCATAGCCTTAATTTAGCTCTAACCCTAAGCCTAACTCTAGCCCTAATCCTAGCCCTAATTTAGCCCTAACTCTAACACTAACCCTAGCCCTAATCCTAGCCCTAATTTAGCCCTAACCCTAACCCTAACCTTAAGAATACTACTATGACTAACTCTAATTCTCATCCTAGCCGTATCCCTAGTTCTAACCATATTTGTTACCATAACCCTAACCCTAGCCCTAGCCCTAGTCCTAACCCTGGATCTAAACCTAACTCTAAATCTAACCCTAACCCTAACCCTAAACCTCAACCTAACACTAGCCCTAAACCTGATGCTAATCAATAATCTAGCTGTAACTGTAGCCCTAGCCCTAAAACAAAATCAAACTATATCCCTAACCCTTAACCTAAACCAAACACTAACCTTACAAATACTATTACCTTTATCCCTAATTCGAGTTCTAACCCTAACCATAAAACTAACCCTGACTCTGACAATAACCCTAACAATAAACCTTGATCTAAACATCACCCTAACCCTAAACCTAACCATAAGACTAGACCAAACCCTAACCCTAACCCTAAAACTAGCACTAATTGAAACATGAATTCATACATTACCATAGACCTAATCCTAGCCCTAACCAAACCCAAAACCAAGCCATAATCTGAGCCTTAACCCTAGCTTTAAACCTAACCCTAGACCTAACTCTAACCCAGAACATAGCCCTAAAATTTACCCTAAAGCTAGCAAAAATTCTAACCATAACCCTAGCCCTATCACTGGCTCTAACCCTATCCATTACCCTAACCATAACCATAACTCTAATGGTAACCCTAGGCCTAACCATAAATTTATCCCTAACCCTAACCTATTTCATTAACCTAAACCTAACCTGAACCCTAAACCTAACCCTATTATTTCCCTAAATCTAGTATTAGGTTAAAGCCACAGTTAGGACTAGCATTTGGTCTAGTGAGAGGTTTAGTCTTTATGTTAGGTTAGGGGTTTTTGTTAGGGCTAGTGCTAGGATTTGTTTAGGGCTAGGACTAGATTTATAATTCTATTTAAAATTAGGTTTCTCTAGTGCTAGTGTTACTGTTAGGTTTAAGTATAGGTTTACCAGTAGAGGTACTGTTAGGTTTTGGTGTAGGGTTAGGGTAAGGTTTATATCTAAGGTTAGTGTTAGGGTCAGAATAAGGGTCAGGGTTAGGGTTAGGGTTAGAGCTAGAATGAGGGCTAGGTTTAGGATTCATAATACAGTTAGGGTTTGCAAAAGACTAAGAATTATGGTTAGGAATACGGTAGCATTAGGGTGAGGATTTGGCTTAAGGTAAGGAATAGGGATAGAGATAGCGCCAGGGTTAGGAGAAGGGTTAGGGTTAGTGTTAGCGTTAAGAATAGATTTAGTGTTAGTGTTTGGGTTTTGGTTAGAGTTATGTTAAGGATTAGTGTTAGGGTTAGGGATAGGGTTAGTGTTAGTGTTAAGGTTAGGTTTAGCGTTACTGTTTGGGATTTGGTTAGAGTTAGGCTGAGGGTTACTGTTAGGGTTAGGGATAGGGTTAGTGTTAGATTTAGGGTTAGGATTAGGTAAGTGTTAGGGTTAGTGTTAGAGTCAGGGTTAAGGTTAGTGTTAGGGTTAGGAAAGGTTTTGGTTTAGGGTTAGGTTAGGGTTTGTGTTAGGGTTAGGGTTAGGGTTAATGTTAGGGTTAGGGTTAGTGTTAAGGTTAGGGTTAGGGTAGGGTAAGGTTTACGGTTAGGGTAAGGTTTAGGGTTACGGTTAGTGTTAGTGTTAGGGTTAGGTTTATTGTTAGGGTTAAGGTTAGGTTTAGAATTAGTGTTAGGGTAAAGGTTAGTTTAGGGTTACAGTTAGTGTTAGGGTTAGGGTTAGGTTTTGTGTTAGGGTTAGGGTTTGGGTTAGAGTTAGGGTCACAGTTAAGGTTAGGGTTACATATAGGGTTAGGGTCAGGGCTAGGCTTAGGGTTATGGTTGGTGTTAGGTTTAGGGTTAGTGTTTGAGGGAGGGTTAGGATTATTTTTAGGGTTCAGGTTAGGGTTAGGGTTAGATTTGAAGTTAGGGATAGAGTTAAGTTTAGGTTTAGTGTTAGGGTTAGTGTTAGGTTAGGGTTAGGGTTTGTGTTAGGGTTAGGCTTAAGGTTAGCATTAGGGTTAGATTTCACATTAGGATTAGGGTTAGGGTTAGTGTTATGGTTAGGGATAATGTTAATGTTACATTTAGAGTTAGAGTTAGTTTTAGGGTTAATGTTAGTTTTAGGCTTAGAGTTAGGGTTAGTGTTATTTATAGAATTATGATTGGGATTAGGATTTGTGTTAGGTTTAGGTTTAAAGTTAGTGTTAGGGTTAATGTTAGGGTTAGGGTTAGGCAAGAGTAAGAGTTAGAGTTAATTTAGGGTTAGGGTAAGGTTAAGGTTTGTGTTAGGATTAGGGTTAAAGTTAGGTTTTGTATTAGGGTTATTGTTAGGATGTGGGTTAGTGTTAGGGTTACGGTTAGGGTTAGGGTTTGTGTTAAGTTTAGGTTTGGGGTAAGGGTTAGGGTAAGGTGTAGGTTTACAGTTAAGGTTAGGGTTAGTGTTACAGTTAGGGATAGGGTTTGGTTTAGGATTAGTGTTTGGGTTAGGGTTACATTTAGGTTTATGGTTAGTGTTAGGGTTAGGGTTAGATTTAGTGTTAAGGTTAGGGTTAGGTTAATGATCAGATTTAGTGTTAGTGTTAGGGTTATGTTTAGGATTAGTATTAGGTAAGTGTTAGGGTTAGGGTTAGGTTTAATGTTCAGGTTACTGTTTGGGTTAGGGTTAGGTTTATTGTTAGGATTAGGTTTAGGATTAGGGTTGCAGTTTGGGTTATTATTAGTATAGGTTTAAGGTTAGGGTTAACCTCAGTGTTTGGTTTAGTGTTATAGGTAAATTTAAAATTAGTGTTAGATTTAGGGTTAGGGTTAGGGACAAGGTTAGGTTTAGGGTTAGGTTAGGGTTTGTGTTAGGGTTAGTGTTAGGGTTAGGGTTATGGTTAGGATTAGGGTTAGATTTAGGGTTAGGATAAGGGTTAGTGTTAGGTTTAGGGTTAGGGCTATTGTTAGGTTTAATGTTGGGTTAGGGTTAGGTTGATGGTTAAGGTTAGTTTTTGGGTTAGCATTAGTTTTAGGGATCAGATTAGGGTTAATATTAGTTTCAGAATTAGGGTTAGGGTTAGTGTGAAGTTTAGTGTTAGGGTAAGAATTATGGTTTGTGTTAGGGTAAGTGTTAGCTTTAGGTTTTGTGTTAGGGTTAGAGTTAAAATTAGGGTTTCTGTTATGATTAGAAAGAGGATTAGAATGAGTCATAGGGTTAGGTTTAGGGTTAGTTTTAGATTACGGGTAGTTTAGGTATAGTGTTAGGGTTAGATTTAGTGTTATTGTTAGTGTTAGGGTTAAAGTAAAGATCAGGGATAGAGTTAGTGTTAGATTTAAGATTAGGCTTAGGGTTATGGTTAGTAATATGGTTATGGTTGGGGTTATGTTTAGTGTTAGGATTAGGGTTAGGTTTAGTGTTATGGTTTGTATTAGGTTTAGGTTTATGGTTAGGGTTAGTGTAAGGATTAGGGTTAGGGTTAGTGTTAGGTTTAGGGTTAGAGATAGGGTTAGGGTTAGTGTTATGGTTTGTGTACTGTTACTGTTATGGTTAGAGTTATGTTATATTTAGGGTTAGTGTTAGTGTTAGGGTTATGGTTAGGGTTGGTCTTACAGTTAAAGTTAGGGTTAAGATTAGGTTTAGTGTCTGGGTTAAGGTTCAAGTTAGGTTAAGGGGTTAGTGTTAGGTTTAGGGTTAGGGTAAGTGTTAGGTTTCGAATTAGGGTTAGCGTGAGGCTTAGGTTTAGTGTCAGGGTTAGGTTTAGGATTGGGTTTAAGGTTAGGGTTAGTGTTAGGTTAATGTTAGTATTTGGTATAGGGTTTGTGTTAGGATTAGGGTTAGTGTTAGTCTTAGGTGTAGGGTTAGGGAAAAATTATGGTTAGCTTTAGGGTTAGTGTTAGTGACAGGGTTTCATTTAGGGCAAGGATTAGGTTTAGGGTTAGGTTTAGGGTTAGGCTTAGGGTTAGGGTTAGAGTTAGGTTTAGGGGCAATTTTAGTTTAGGGTTAGGGTTAGGGTCAGTATTAATGTTTGGGTTACGTTTAGGTTTAGGGTTAGGGTTAGGTTTAGGGATAGTTTTATGGTTAGTATTATGGTTAGTTTTATGATTAGGGTTAGTGTTAAATTTAGGGTTAGGTTTAGGTTATGGTTAATGTTAGGGTTGCAGTTAAGGTTTGGGTTAGTGTTAGGGATAAAGTTTGAGTTAGGATTAGTGTTATGTTAGGGTTAAGGTTAGGGTTCCATTATGGTTAGGGTTCCATTAGGGTTAGGGTCATGGTTAGGTTAAGGTTAGCGTTAGGGTTTGTGTTAGGGTAAGTGTTAGGGTTAGGGTAAGTGTTAGGATTAGTGTTAGGATTAGGTTTAGCATTGGATTTATTTTAGGATTAGGTTTTGCGTTATGGTGAGGTTTAGGGTAAGTTTTATGGTTAGGTTTAGAGTTAGTGTTAGTCTTAGGGTTAGGGTTAGGTTTAGTGTTAAAGTTAGGCTTAGGGTTAGGATTAGGGTTAGGCTTAGTGTTGTTATGGTTAAGGTTAGGTTTAGGACTATTGTTTGGGTAAGGGTTAGAGTTTAGGTGTAGGCTTAAGTTAGTGTTAGGGTTTGTGTTAGGGTTCAGGTTATGGTTTTTGTTAGGGTTAGGGTTCGTGTTAGGTTTAGGGTTAGTGTTAGGTTTAGGATTAGTGTTAGGATTAGGTTTAGTGTTAGTGTTAGGTTTAAGGTTAGGGTTAGGGTGAGGTTTAGGTTCAGTGTTAGGGTTAGATTTAGGTTTTGATTTAGGGTTAGTGTTGGGGTTATGGTTAGAGTAAGGGTTAGACTAAAGTTAGGATTTATTTTAGGTTTTTTGTTAATGTTAGGGTTAGGGTTTGTGTTATGGTGAAGGATAGTGTTAGGGTTAGGTTCAGGTTAGGGATAGGTTTAGGGTTCGTGGTAAGTTTAGGATTAGGGTTACTAATCCTAAATGTAGGGTAAATGTTAGGTTTAGTTTTAGGTTTAGTGTTAGTGTTAGGGTTAGGGTTAGTTAGCTTTAGGTTTAGAGTGAGGGTTAGAGTTAGAGTTAGGGTTAGTATTAGTCTTAGGTTAATGTTTTGGTTAGGGTTATGGTTAGTGTTAGGGTAAAAGTTAGGGTTAGAATTTGATTTAGTGTTAGGGTTAGTGTTATGGTTAGGATTAGATAAGGGTTAGGGTTAGAGTTAGGGTTCGTGTTATGGTAAGGGTTAGAGTAAATGTGATGTTTAAGTTTAAGTTTACTGTTAGAGTTAGTGTTGGGGTTAGGGTTAGGGTTAGGGTAAGGGTTAGCGTTAGTGTTTGGGTTAGGGTTATAGTTAGGTTTAGGGATAGAGTTGGGGTTGAGTAAGGGTAAGTGTTAGGTTTAGGGATACGGTTATTGTGAGGGTTAGATGTAGGGTTTGGGTTAGCATAAGGATTAGGTTTATTGTTAGGATTACTGGTAGGGTTAGGGTTATGTTTAGGTAAAAGTTAGGTTTACGGTTAAGGTTAAAGTTAGGATTAGGTTTATGTTTAGTGCTACAGTTAAGATTAGTCTTAGATTTAGGTTGAGCATTAGGGTTAGTGTTACGTTTAGGTTTAGGGTTAGAGTGAGGGGTAGGCTTAGGGTTAGGGTTTTTTTAGGGTTACGGTAAGAATTAGGGTTAGTGTTAGGTTTAGTGTTAAGGTTAGTGTTAGGTTTAAGGTGAGGTTTAGGGTTTGTGATAGGGTTAGGGTAGAAGTAAGGGTTAGTGTTAAGATTTGGGTTAGGTTTAGGGTTAGGGTAAGTGTTAGGTTTAGGGTTAGGGTTACGGGTAGGGTTAGGGTTAGGTTTCGTGTTAGGTTTTTGGTAAGGTTTATGGTTTGTTTTAGGGTTAGAATTAGTGTTATTTTTAGTGTTAGGGTTAAAATTAGTGTTTGGTTAGTCTTAGATATAGGATTAGGGCTAGGGTTAGGGATACTGTTAGGGATATTGTTTGGCTTAGATTTAAAATTAGTGTTTGGGTTAGGGTTAGAGTTAGGTTTATGGTTCGTTTTAGGGTTAGTGTTAGATTAAGGTTAGGTTTTGGGTGAGGTTTAGGGTTAGTGTTATTGTTAGGGTTATGGTTAGTGTTAGACTTTGGATTAGGGTTATGGTTAGGGTTAGTGTAGACGTAGGGTTAGGGATAGGGTTAATGTTAAGGTTAAAGTAAGGTTTAGGGTTAGGGTTAGGGTTTTCTTAGGGTGAGGGTTAGGGTTTGTGTTAGGGTTAGGGTTAGGGTTAGGGTAAGTTTTAGGGTTAGGATTGGGGACTGGTTTAGTTTAGGGTTAGGGTTAGGGTTATGGTTATTGTTAGGTTTATGGTTGGTGTTTGTGTTAGGGTTCAGGATAGGATTAGGGTTAGTTTTAGAATTAGGTGTCAGTTCATTGTTAGTGTTACGATTAGTTTTATGGTTCCAGTTATGGTTTGTGTTAGGGTTATGGTCAGGGTTAGGGATTGTTTTAGGGTTAGGGTTCAAATTAGGGTTAGTGTTAATGATAGGCTTAGGGTTAGAGTTAGGTTTAATATTAGGGTTAGGGTTAGTGTTAGGGTTAGTAGGATTAGGATTAGTTTTAGTGTTAGGGTAAATGTTAGGTTTAGTTTTAGGTTTAGTGTTAGTGTTAGGGTTAGGGTTAGGGTTAGTTAGAGAATTAGGTGTTGGTTTAAGGTTAGTGTTAGTGTTAGTGTTAGGGATTGGGTTATGGTTTGTGTTAGGGTTACAGTCAGGTTTACGGATTGTGTTAGGGTTAAGGTTAGACTTAAGGTTAGTGTTAGTGATAGGGTTAGAGTTAGGGTTAGGGATAGAGTTAGGGTTAAGATTAGGGTTAAGGTTAAATGTAGGGTTAGTTTTAGTGTTAGAGTAAGTGTTAGGTTTAGTTTTAGTTTTAGGTTTAGTGTTATGGTTAGGGTTAGGGTTATGTTTAGGGTTATGGTTAGTTTTAGAATTAGGTGTCAGTTTAAGGTTAGTGTTAGAGTTAGTGTTAGGGTTTGGGTTATGGTTTGTATTAGGGTTATGGTCAGGGTTAGGGATTGTGTTAGGTTTAGGGTTAGAGTTAGGGTTATGGTTAGGGTTAAGGCTAAGATTAGAGTTAGTTAGGGTTAGGATTATAGTTAGGGTTAGTGTTATGGTTAGTGTTAGGTTTAGGGTTAAGATTAGGTTAGTCTTTGTGATAGGGTTGGGGTTAGGTTTAGTGTTAGTTTTAGGGTTAGGGTTAGTGATAGGTTTAGGGTTATGTTTAAGTTTAGTGTTAGTGATAGGGTTAGGGTTCGGGTTAGGGTCAGTGTTCAGTTTAGGGTTAGGATTAGTGTTAGGGTTCGTGTTGGTGTTAGGGATAGTGTTAATGTTAGTGTTAGGGTTAATGTTAGGGTTAGGGTTGGGTTTAGGGTTCATGTTAGGTTTAGCATGAAGCTTAAAGTTAGGGTAAGTGTGAGGTTTAGGGTTATGGTTACAGATAGAGGTAGTGTTACGGTTAGGATTATTATTATAGTTAGTTTTAAGGTTTGTGTTAGGTTGAGGTTTAGGTTCAGGGTTATGGTTACGGTTATGGTTAGGATTCAGGTTACTGTTAAATTTAGGTTAGGGTAATTGCTCATGTTAATGTTATGGTTAAGGTTATGGTTAGGGTTCATGTTAGGGATATGTTTAGGTTTAGTGTTTTATTTAGTTTAGGGTTAGGGTTAGGTTTAGGGTTAGGATTAACGCTTATGTTAGGGTTAGTGTTAGATTTAGTTCTAGTGTTAGTATTACAGTTAGGGATAGGTTGAGGTTTAGGCTTAGTATTAGGTTTAGGTTTAGGGTTAGGGTTAAGGTTAGGGCTCGGGTTAGTGTTAGGTTTAGGGTTAGGTTTAGGGTTAGTGTTAGGGTTGGTGTTAGTGATATTATTAGGGTAATGGTTAGGGTTAAGGTTAAAATTAGTGTTAGGGTTAGGGATAGAATTTGGGTTAGGGTTAGGGTGAGTAGCAGGATAAGGTTTAGGGTTCTGGTTAGGTTTAGGTTCCAGGTTAGGTTTAGGGTTTGGGATAGGGTTATTGCTAAAGTTAGGTTTAGTGTTAGGGTTAAAGATAGGGTTAGTTTTATGTTTAGGTTATATATAGGTTTAGGATAAGGATTAGGTTTAGGGTTGAGGTTAGGTTTAGGGTTAGTGTTAAATTTTGTGTTAGAGTTAGTGTTATGGTAAGGTTTTTGGTTAGGTTTAGGGTTAATGTTATTGTTTGGATTAGAGTTAGGTTAGTGTTAGGATTAGGGTTAGGGATTGTGTTAAGGTTAGATTCAAGTTAAGTATAAGGTTATGTTTATATGTAGGATTAAGGTTAGTGTTAGTGTTAGTGTTAATTGTTGCATTAGAGTTATTGTTAGGTTTAGTGTCTGGGTTAGGTTTAGGGTTAGTGTTAGGTTTAGGTTTAGGTTGAGGGTTAGGGTTATTGTTAGTGTTAGGGATAGTGAGAAATTTAAGGTTTTTGTTAGGGTTAGGGTTAGGCTTAGGGATAGGTTTAGGGTTAGGGTTAGGCTTAGGGATAGGTTTAGGGTTAGGGTTAGTGTTAAGGTTAGATTAGGGTTCATGTTACATTAGAGTTAGCTTGAGTGTTAGGTTTAGGGTTAGGTTGAGGTTTAGTGTTAGTGTTTGGTTTAGGGTTAGGGTTAGTGCTTTGGTTAGGGTGACAGTTAAGTTTAGGTTTATTGTTAGTGTTAGGGTTAATGTTAGGGTTAGGGTTAGTGTTAGGTTTAGTGTTGGGGTTAGGGTTAGGGTTACAGTTAGTGTTTGTTTCAGAGTTAGGATTTGAGTTAGGGTTAGGGTTAGTGTTAGGTTAAGTATTAGTGTTAGGTTAGGGTTTGTGGTAGGTTTAGGGTTAGGATAGGTTTTTGATAGGGTTAGGGTTAGAGTAAGTGTCAGGTATACGGATAGGATTAGGCTTAGATTTAGAGTTAGGGTTAGGTTTAGTGTTAGGGTTTTGGTTAGATTTAGATTTAGGGTTAGGGTTAGGTTTAGTGTTAGGGTTAGGGTTAAAATTAGTGATAGGGTTAGAGTTGGGGTTAGGTTTAGTGTTAGTTTTAGGGTTAGGGTTAGTGTAATTTTTACTGTTAGGGTTAGAGTTAAGGTTAGTGTTTGGTTTAGAGTTAGGGTTCATGTTAGGTTTCGGGTAAGGGTTAGGGTTAGTATTAGGGTAGAGTTAGACTTTGGTTTAGGTTTGGGGTTAGGGTTAGTGTTAGGGTAAGTTTTAGGTTTAGATTTAGTGTAAAAGTTAGGTTTATGGTTAAGGTTAGTGTTAATTTTAGTTATAGGGTTAGTGTTAGGATTAAAGTTAGGAATAGGTTTAGTGTTAGGTTTAGGTTTTTTGTTAGGCTTAGAGTTAGGGTTAAGGTAAGTTTTTGTTTTAGAGTTAGGTTTAGGTTAGATTTAGGTTTACAGTTATAATCATGGTTAGAGTTAGGTTACAGTTAGTTTTATGATTAGGGTTAATTTGTGATAGGGTTTGGGTTAGTGTTAATATTAGGTTTATGGTTAGGGTTAAGGTTAGGGTTCAGTTAAGTGGTATGGTTTAAGTTAGGTTTTGTGTCAGGATTGTGGTTAGGTTTAGGGTTGGGATTACGGTTAGGATAATATTTATGGTTGGGGTTATGGTTAAGGTTAGTGTTAGGGTTAGCATTTTGGTTAGATTTAGGTTTAAGGTTATCATTAGGGTTAGGATTAGTTTTAGGATTAGTGTTAGGGTTAGGTTTAGGTTTAGGGTTAGTTTTAGGGTTAGGGTTAGTGTTAGGATTAGTTTTATATTTAGGGTTAGTGTTTGTATTAGGTATAGTGTTAGGAGAAGGCTTAGGGTTTGTGTTAGTTAGGGTTAGAGTTACGGTTAGGGTTGCAATTAGGATTTGGTTAGGCATAGGGTTAGTGTTAGTATTAGGGTTATTGTTAGGCTTTGTGTTAGGGTTAAGGTTATGTTTAGTGTTAGGTTATGTTTATGGATAAGATTAGGGTTAGTGTTATTGTTAGTGCTAGTGTTTGTTTTCAGGTTAATGTTAGTGTTAGGGTTAGGGTTAAGGTTAGGTTTAGGTTTAAATTAGGGTTAGTGTTAGGATTAGGGTTTGTGTTAGGGTTATGATTAGGGTTATTGTTATGTTTAGGTTTATGGTTAAGGATAGGGTTAGTGTTAGGGTTAGGTTTAAGTAAAACTTAGAGTTAAGTTTACGGTTAGGGTTTGTGTTAGATATTGGGTTAGCGTTAGTGTTAGTGTTAGGGTTAGTTTTAGAGTTAGTGTTATGCTTAGGGTTATTGTTAGGGTTAGGTTTCTGATTAGGGTTAGGTTTTTTGTTAGCGTTAGTGTTATTGTTAGGCTTAGTGTTAGGTTTAATGTTCAGGTTAGAGTAAAGTTTATTGTTATGGTAAGATTTAGGGTTAGGTTTAGGCTTAGTGTTAGGGAAAGTGTTATGTTTAGGGTTATGGTAAGGGTTAGTGTTAGTTTAAAAGTAAGGTTCAGGTTTAGGGTTAGGGTTTGTTTAAGCATTAGGTTTAGGTTTACAGATAGGTTTAGTGTTATTTTTAGGGTTAGGATTACAGTTACAGAGAGGAATAGGTTTAGTGTTATGGTTACAGTTAAGGTTAGTGTAAGTACTAAGATTACATTTAGGGTTACTGTTAGTTTTAGGATTAAGTTTTGGGTTAGGGTTGTTGTTTGTGATAGGGTTATTGTTAATGTTAGGGTTAGGGTTAGTGTTAGGTTTAGGGTTACCTTTACAGTTAAGGTCAGTGATAGGTTTAGGTTTGGTATTAGGGTTAGTGTTAGGGTTAGAGTTATGGTTAAAGTTAGGGTTACTGTTAGAGTTAGGGTTAGGGTTAGGCTTAGTTTGTAGTTAGGGTTAGGGTTAGGTTACCTTTAGAATTATGGTTTGGGTTAGGGTTTGTCTTAGTTTTAGGGTCAGTTTTGGGGTTAGGGTTACATTTAGTGTTATGGTTATGGTTATGGTTTGTGTTAGGGTTGGGATTACGGTTAGGATTAGCATTAGGGTTAAGGTTAGGGTTAGGCTTAGTGTTAGGGTTAAGTTTATGGTTAGGTTTTGTGTTAGATTTTGGGTAAGGGTTTGTGTTAGTGTTAGGGTTGGGTTAGTGTTAGGGTTAGTGTTAGGGTTAGCATTAGGATTAGGTTTAGGATTTATGTTAGGGTTATCCTTAGTGTTTGAGTTAGGGTTAAGGTTAAAGTTTATGTTAGGGTTAGGGTTAGGGTCAATGTTAGAGTTAGTGTTATGGTTATGGTTTTGGTTAGGGTTTGGATTATGGTAAGTTTTATGTTAAGTTTACGGGTAGGTTAGGGTTACAATTAGAGTTAGTGTTAGTGTTAGGTTTTGCATTAGGGTTAGGGTTAGTGTTATGGTTAGGTTTGGATTAGGGTTAGTTTTAGGGTTAGGGTTTGTGTTAGGTTTAGGATTAGGTTTAGGATTAGTTTTAGGGTTAGGGTTAGGGTTATTGTTAGGGTTAGGTTTGGGTTCATGTTAGGGTTAAAATTAGGTTTAGGGTTAGGCTTAATAATAGTTTTAGGGTTAGGGATACTTTTAGGGCTTGTGTTAGGGTTAGGTTTAGGTTTAGTATCATGTTTAGGGTTAGGGTTAGGTTTAGTGTTATGTTTAGGGTTAGGCTTAGGGATAGGACTAGTCTTAGGGTTAGTGGTAGGGTTAGCATTCGGGTTAGGTTTCGGTTTACTTTTAGGGTTAGTGTTAGGATTAGGGTTAGTGTCAGAGTTAGGATTATGGTTAGGGTTAGGTTTAGATTTAGGGTTAGAGCTCGAGTTAGCATTAGGGTTAAGGTTACTGTTTGGGTAATGATAATTTTAGGGATAGGTTCAGGTTAGTGTTAGGGTAATGGATAGGTTAGTTTAGGGATAGTGGTAGGGTCAGGGTGAGGAATAGCATTAGGGTTAGGGTTAAGGTTAGGGTAATGGATAGGGTTAGAACTAGGGTTAGGGCTAGGGTTATGGTTAGATTAAGGGCTAGGGGTAGGGTTAAGTTTAGGTTTAGTGCAAGGATTAAGGATTAGGATTAGGTATAGGGTAAGGGTTAGAGCTGGGTTTAGGGTTAGATTTAGGGTTAAAGCTAGGTTTGGGTCATGGATTAGCGCTATGTTTTGGGTTACATTACGGCTCTTTTTAGGGATACAGCTAATGTAAGAACTAAGGTTATGATTAGCGCTAGTTTTATGGTTACGTTTATGAATGAGTCTAGTTTTAGGATTATGTTTAGGTTTAGGGTGATGTTTTTAACTAGGGTTAATGTTAGGGTCAGAGTCAGAATAATGATTCATTTTATGGCTAGGGATAGGACTCAAATTAGGGGTAGCCTTAGGGCTAGATGTAATTTTAGGATTTGGTTTTGGTTAAGGGTTAGGGTTAGTCCTATGGCTTGTTTTTTTTTTTTTTTTTTTACGACTAAAGCTAAAGTTAAGGGTAGTTTTATGATTAGCGTTAGTGTTATTGCTACTGATAGGGTGAGTTTAGGCTTAGGAGTAGATTTAGAGTTATGGTTAATTCTAGGGTTAGGGCTATGGGTAGTGCTAGAGCTAAGATTAGGGCTAGTGTTTGGGTTATGGTAAAGTGTAGGGTTAAAACTAAGAATAGGTCTATGGCAAGAGTTAGAGTTAGTCTTAGGGATAGTGTTTGGGATAGGGTTAAAGGCAAAATAGGGCTAGGAATATGTCTAGGATTAGATTTAGCCTTAGGCCTAAGATTAGGTCTATTTTATGGTTAGGTTTAGGGATAGGTTTAGGGGAAGGTCTGCCTGTTTGATTTCCACCTCCATTTCCATTTACCCATAGGTGTCAAAATGAAGTGAAACCTTAAAATACAAAGTGTTCATAATAGTGAACCATTTAATTGAGAAGAACATAACTTGGGAGCATACTAAGGCTAGATAAATGATGACTCCTGCCCAGTATCAAAGAAATTCGAACAAAACTAACTCTCACCGTAACTTTACCTTGAACCCTAGCCCAAGCCATAACCATAACCTAACATAAACCCTATCCTGATTAGAGAAACCTTGATCATAGAATTCCCGCCCTTAGGGAGCCTTGAGGGGCAAGCTAAGTGATGAATCCTATGCAACAACAAACAAATCTGAGCGAATAATTATGGGAGGTATTTCAGAACATGCATATTTTCCTGTTTTCTCATAAAGGGCTCTCAGATTAAGTTGTTTTTGCATGCTTAAGCATAGGCCTACTTTTACAAGGAACATACCAGAGTCCCGACAGAGAACTGATGGAGTGTGTGAAGTTTCAAGCAGCTAGCATAAACCCTGTCTGATTTTCAACTCCATTAACATTCTTGTATAGGTCAAAATGATGTGAAATCTTAAAATACAAAATGTTGCTGACAGTGAACCAGTGAACGGAGAAGGCCTAAACCTGGGGAACAGAGCAAATCTAGCTACAAGATAAATCCTGCCAAGTATCAAATAATTTTTAAAAATACTAACTCTAATTCTAACACTAGCTCTAACCCTAGCTCTTCCCCTAACCCTAACTTTGTTATGAAACCTTTGACCATAGCTTTTCCAAACATGGGCAGCCTAATGGGAAAAGCTAAGTGATGAATGCTGCACAGTATCAAAGAAATCTGTTCAAAAATTTGATTGAGTATATCAGTACATGCATATTTCTCTGTTATCTGCTAAAGAGCTCTTGGATAAAGTTGTTTTTGCCATCTTCATCTTAAGGCTACTTTCTCAAGGAACAAACCAGAGAGTTCCCACAGAGAACTGATTCAGTGTTTGAAGTGTCAAGCACCTAGCACCATCCTGGTTTGATTTCAACCTCCATTTTCATTTACCTATATAGGGCAATATGAATTGAAATCTGAAAATGCAGAGTGTTCCCTCTTAGTGAACTATTGAAATGAGAAGGCCCAAACCTGAGGAGCATAATAAGGCTAGGTAAAAGATGACTTATTCCAAGTGTCAAAGAAATTTGTACAAAACTTACTCTCACCCTAACACTACATCTAACCCTCGCCCTAACCCCCAAACTAACACTAACTCTAACATGATTGGAAAACCATTGATCCTAGAAGTCCCACATTTGGAGAGCTTCATGGGGCAAGCTAAATATTGAATCTTACTCAGTATCAAACAAATCTGACAAAATAATTATGGGAGGAATTTCAGTTCATGCATATTCCCTGCTTTCTCCTAAAGGGCTCTTGGACAAAATTGTTTTTGCATGCTTCAGCTTAGGCCTACACTCACAAGGAACATACCAGAGTGCCCCAAAAAGAATTAACGGAGTGTGTGCAGTTTCAAGCAGCTAACATAAACACTGTTTTATTTCCAGGTCCATTTACATGTACTCATATAAGTCAAAATGAAGTAAAATGAAAATATTAACTGTTCCAGAAATCAAAACATTAAACCAAAATGCCTAAAACTGGGAAACAGAGTAAAGTTAGTTAAAGATGAATCCTGGATTGTATCAAAGAAATTTCAATAAATTAACTCTAACCCTAACACTACCTCTAAACTGAGCCCTAATCCTATCCCTAAATGTTAACATAGCCTTATCCCTAACCCTAACTTTAACCCTAATTTTAACTGTAACCATTGCCCAAAACCTAGCTCTAAGTCTATTCATTACCATAACTCTAACCATAAGCCTAATGCTAAATGTAGCCCTAACCCTAACATTTACCCTAGACATGCGCTAACCCTAATCATCACCCTAGCCCTAAATCTAGCTCCAACCATAACACTTACCCTAAACCTAACCTTAACACTAGGCCTAACCATAACCCTAATTTTAACCCTAACACTAGCCCTAATCCTAACCATAAAAATAGCCCTAACCCTAGCTGTAATCCTCTTTTCCCCTAAACTGAAGCATAACCAAAATGCTAACAATAGGACTAAACCAAACTCTATTGCTATTTCTAAGGCTACTCAAAAACCTAACCCTAACCTAAACTCTAAACCTAACCATATCCATTACTCTAAATCTAATGCTAATTTAAGCCTTAACAATAAACCTTAACCAAATCCAATCCCTAATCCTGACCCTGACCATAATTATACACCTAGCTCTAAATCTGACCTTTGCCCTAAATTTAACCCTTACAGTAGACCTATTCATAACCAAAACCTATAACTACCCTTAACTGTAATGCTAGACCTGACATTATCCCTAGCCTTAATCCTAACCCTCAACTTAACCCTAACCCATGACAAATCCTAACCATAGTCCTAGCCCTAAACTTAACTCTAACTGTATCCATTACCCTAAACATAACCCTTATCCTAATGCTAACCCTAAGACTAACCCTAACCCTATCACTATCTCCAAAACTATCAATTACCCTAAACTTCACCTAAACCTTAAAACTAACTCTTTCTTTACCCTAACCATAACCCTAGCTCTAATTTGAGCTGTAACCCTAAATTCAAACCAAAACCAAGCCCTAAAACTGACCCTGGCCCTAATAATTCACCTAGCTCTAAACCTGACTCTTATCCTATACCTAACACTTACAATAGACCTGGCCATAAACATTTCCCTAAAATTATCGTTAACCGTAACCCTAGACCTGACATTAGCTAGCCATAATTCTAGCCCTAACCCTAACACAAACCTTAGCCCTTATTCTAGCCCTAAATATAGCCTTGATTACAATCCTAACCCAAACTCTAGGCCTAACCATGACACTAACCTTAGCCTTAATCTTAGCCCTAATTTATTCCTATTCCTAATACTAGTCCTAAGACTAACTCCAACTCTCATATTAGACCTTTCTCTCGTTCTAACCCTAACCCTAGCCCTAAACCTTCCCTATCCTTTGCCCTAGCACTAATCTTAGACAAAACCTAACTCTAAATCTAGCCCTAACCTGAAGACTAAGCCGAACCTAACACTAGCCCAAACCATAACACTAATCCTAAAACTAGACCTAACCCTAGCCCTAGCCCTAAAACAAAACCTAGATATAACTATAACCCTAACCCTTAAACTAAATCAATCCTAATCTTAAACCTAGCACTAACCCTAGCCCTAATATTAGTTGTAATCCGAACCCTTAAGCTGTACCTGAACCTGACATTGATTATAACACTACTAGCTCTAAATATCACCTTAACCCTAAAACCAACCGTAACACTAACGCTAGCCCTAAAACCCTAAAAATAGCCCTAAACATCACCCTAGTACTTACATTAGCCCTAACCCTAACCCTATCCCTAACTTAAACCCAAACTTAGCCCTAATCCTAGCTTTAATCCTAGCACTATTCGTACCCATAAACCTAGCCCTAAAACGATCTCTAACTGTATCCATTACCATATCCAAAACCATAAGCCTATTGCTAACCCTTGGCATGAATCCTAATCTTAACCCAATCTATTACCCTGAACCTAACCTGAAACTAAACCTAAACCTATCATTACCCGAACCCTAACACTAACACTAATTCAAGCCCTAACTTTAAACCTTAACCTCTCCCAAACCCTAATCCTGACCTTGACTCTAATAAAATCCCTAGATCTAAAATTGAATGTAACCCTACACCTAACCCTTATCCTACACATAGCCATAATCCATAATAAAACTATCTTTAACCATAATTCTGGACCTGAAGTTAGCCCTAGACCTAATCCTAGTCCTAAACCTAAAACAAACCCTTGCCCTCATCCTAGCCCTAAACCTAGCTTTAATCATATCCCTAACACTCACCCTACCCCTAACCCAAATTTTAACCCTCACCTTACCTCTATACCTAGCTATAATGGCATTTCTTACCCTAAACTTAAACGTAACACTAACCCTAAAATTAGGTGTAAGCCAAACAATAAACCTACCCCTAATCCTAGCACTAACTTAGCCCTTTCTTTAACCCTAACACTAACCCTAGCCGTAAGACTCTAATTCTTGGCCCATACCTATCCCTAGTTCTAACCCTATCCCTTATCATAACCCTATCCCTAGCCCTAACCCTTGCCCTATACTTAATCCCAGCCCTATTCCTAGATGTAACCCTAACTTCAAATCTAACCCTAACCCTAAACTTAAGCTTAACACTTACACTATACCTGAACCAACCCTAGGACTAAACCAAAACCAAGCAATAGCCCTAACCCTAAACATTAACTTAATCCAAACCCTAACACTAAACCTAGACCTATCCCTAGCCCTAATTCGAGTTCTAACACTAACTTTAAAACTAACACTGACCCTGACTCATATTCTAACACTTAATCTAGTTCTAAAAATTGTCCTCACCTTAAACTGAATGCTAAGTATAACCCTAACAGTAATTCAAGTCCTATCCTAACCCTAAAGCGAACCCTGACGTGACTCTTATCCTAAAACAAACCCTAGCTATAAATATCACCCTAAACTTAAACCTAACCCTAACATTAAACCTAACCATAACACAAAAACTAACCTAAATTTAACCCTAGTACATACATTAGCCATGGCCCTAATCATATCCCTAACCCTAACACAAACAGTAGCCCTAATCCAAGCCCTAAACCTAGATTTAGCCCTAACTCTACCCCTAACCATAGCCCTAAACCTAGCTCTAAAAAAAATCCCTTACCATAACCAAACCCCTAAAACTAAGGGTAACCCTAGACCTATCCCTAATCCTTTGGCTAACTAAAACCACAACTGTATTAATAGCCCCAACCCTAGCTCTCACTCTAGCTCTGACCCTAAACCAAACTCTAACCCTAACCCCGACAATTATACTGACCCTACCTCTAATCCTAAACTAGCCCTATACCTAGCCCTAGCTCTAAAATTATCCAAGTCATAGACCTAACCCTAATCCTTAATATAAACCAAACCCTAATCTTACACCTAGTCCTAACCCTAGCAATAATTTGAGTATTAAGCCGATCCCTAAAACTAACCTTCACCCTGACTCTGACCTTAACACTAAACCTAGGTCTAAACATCACCATAACCCTAAACCTAACCTAACACTAGACCTAGTCCTAACCCCTAACACTAAATTAGCCATAATCATAACCCTAGTACTTACATTAGCCGTAACCCTAACCCTAGCCCTAACTTAACCAAAATCCTAGCCCTATTCCAAGTCCTAACCCTAGCTTTAACCCTAAACATAACTCTAATCCTATCACTAATTTTAACCATAACCCTAGCTGTATCCCTAGTTCTAAACCTATCTTTTAACATAATCATAACCGTAACCCTAATGGTAACCCTAGGCCTAAATCAAACCCTATCCCTAACCTTCACCCTATGCATTTCCCTAAATCTAACCTGAAACCTAAACCTAACCGTAACATTGTGCTGATCCTAACCTTAATGCTAAATGAAGTGCTAACTTTAAACTTTAACCTATCCAAAACACTAATTATGACCATGACACTAATAATACCCTTAGCTCTAAACCTGACCTTAATGCTTATTACAAGGCGTAAACATAAACCTAACCTTAAACTATCTTTAACTGTAAACCGAGACCTGAAATTAGCCCTAACCATAATCCTAGCCCTAAACCTAGCCTTAATCCTAACACAACCATAACCCGAGCCCTAAACCTAATTCTAACACTCACCCTAGGCCAAAAACTACCTAAAACACCACCCCTTACCATAAACCTAAGCATAACCCTAAACCTAACCCTAACTCCCGAACTAAAACTAGGCCTTATACTAACACTAAGCCTAGTGCTAACCCTAGCTCTAAGTTAATCCTCTCCTAACCCTAACCCTAACCATAAGACTATAACTCATGCCTTAGCCCTAGCCCTAGTTCTATCCTTAGCCCTATCCTAACTCTAGATCTAAACCTAAATCTAAATCTAAACCTAACTCTAAATTGAATTGTAATCATAAGCCAAACCAAACACTAACACTACCCCTAAACCTAGTGCTAATCATAAAACTTGCCCTAGCCCTGGCCCTAGCCATAAAACAAAACCAAGCCATATCCCTAAGCCCAGTTCTTAACCTAAACCAAACCCAAAACGTACACCTAGCCCTAACCCTGTCTCTAAAAATTACTCTTATCCTGAGGCTGACCCTAACACTAACCCTAGCTCTAATCATCACCCTAACTTAAATTAACCGTAACACTAGTCCTAGCCTTAACTGTAACCCTAAAACTAGCCTTAATTGTAACCCTAGTTCGTACATTAGTCATTGTCATAACCCTAGCCCTAACCCTAACACAAATCCTACCCCTACTTCTAGTCCTAACCCTAGCTTAAAACCTAATCTTAACCCTAAGAATAGCCCTAACCCTAACCCAAATTTGATCCCTAAGCTAGCTCTAACCCTATCTCCTACCCTAAGCCAAACCCTAACCCAAATGCTAATCCTAGTTCTAACCCTTATCCTTAGCCTAACTTAAACACTAACAGTACTACTAGTCCTAACCCTAGCCCTCATTCTAGTTCTAACTCTAACCCTGACCTTCATCTGACCCTGAAAGTAACCCTAGGTCTAAACCTGACCCTAAACCTAAACAAAACCTAACACTAGACCTACTGGTAACCCTATACATATACCTAAGCCTAACACTAGACCTAGACCCAGAGCTAATCCTAAATATAGCTATAAATCTAGCCCTAGACCTAAACAAAATCCTAGCACTAGCCCTAACACTAAACCTTAACTTTAACCAAACACTTACCCTATCCCTAGACCTAACTCTAGTCCTAATTCTGGCTCCAACCCTAAACCTAACCCTATCCTGAACAGTGACCCAGATCCTAACACTTAAACTAGTTTTAAACTTAACTCTAACCCAAAACCTAGACCTAATTTTAGACCTAGCTATAAACCTAAACCTAAAACTAGCCCTAAATATATGCCTAGCTTTTACAGTACCCATAGTCCTAACCCTATCCCTAAACCTAACACAAAATATAGAGCTAATCCTAGGCCTAAACTTAGCTATAAGCATAAACCTAAGCCTAGCCTTAACCCTAAGCCTAACTTTAACCCTAACCCACTTCTTAGACCTAACTCTACCTCACTAAACATAACACTAGCCCTATCCTTATTCTGACCCCAGCCCTAAACCTAACCTTAACCTTAGCCCAATCTTTAGCTCTAACCATATCCATTCCCTAACCCTAACCATAACTCTAATTAAAACCCTATCCCTAACACTAAACCTAACTCTAAACATAATCTTGAACACAGAAGTAAACCTAAACCTAACCCTCACAGTAGCCCTAACCCTAGCTCAAACACTAACTAACCTTTAACCTAACCATAACCTTAAACCTAAACTAACACTTACACTAACACTAACACTTACCCTAAACCAAACCCTAGCCCTAGCTCTAAACCTAACCCTAATCCTAGACTTAATCCAAACAATAACATAGCCCTAACCCTGGCTCTAAAACTATACATTACACTAAACATAATCCTAACCCTAATGCTAACCCTAAACCGACTGCAAAAACCTAAACCATCCATTACCATAAACCTTAACTAAAACCTAAAGTAAACCCTTCCATTACCTTAACTCTAAACCTAACCCTAATGCTAATTTGATCCCTAAACTTTAACCTTAACATAAACCAAACACTAACACTGACCCTGACTGTGACACAAATAATAATTCTCATTCTAAAGCTGACCTTTAACACAAACCTAACCCTTCCCCTATACCTAGCCATAAGCTAACCCTAAAACTATCTTTAAACATAACCCTAGATTTGATATTATCCCTAGCCTGAGTCATAGCCCTAACCCTTTCAGAAAACCTACCCCCACATCCTAGCCCTAATCCTAGCCTTAATCCTAAACTGAACCTTAACCCTAGGCCTAATCCTAATTCTAACCCTCCCCCTAGCCCTAAACATAGGTATAACACCACCCATTCCTGTAACCCTTAACCTAAACCAAAACCTAACCTTACACCTAGCACTAACTTTAGCCCTAATTTGAGTTCTAAACATAACACTAAAACTAAGCCTGACCCTGACACTGACCCTAAATATAACCCTTGCTCTAAACAACACCCTAACCTTAACCCTAAAACTGGCATTAATTGTAACCCTAGTTCATACATTAGCCATAGCCCTAAACATAGCCCTATCCAAACCCAAAACCTAGCCCTTATTTGAGACATAACCCTAGTTTTAAACCTAACCCAAACTCAAAACCTAACCCTAAACCTTACCCCAACCCTAGCCAGAATCCTAACCATAACTCTAGCATTTTCACTAGCTCTAACCCTATCCATTACCTTAACCATAACCATAACCCTAATGGTAACCCTAGGCCTAACCCTAAATTTGTTGCTAACCATAATCTTATTCAATAACCTAAACCTAACATGAACCCTAAACCTAAACCTATCATTACCCTAACCCTAACCCTAATGCTATTTAGAGCCCTAATCCTAAACTTAACCTAAGCAAAACCCTAAATCTGACCCTTCACGTAATATTATACCTAACTCTAACCTTGACCCAACCTCTAAACCTAACCCTTATACCCGACCTAGCCATAAACCTAACCCTAAAACTATTCCTCACGTAACCATGGACCTGATATTTGCCCTAGCTTTTATCCTAGCCCTAAACTTAACACAAACCATAGCCCTAACCCTAACCCGAACCCGAACCCTAGCCCTAATCCTATTCATAACCCTAGCCTTAAACTTAGCTCTAATACTATCAATTAAAATAAACATAGCCCTAATTCTAATGCTAACCCTTGGCCTAAATCTAACACTGTGCCTAACTGTAATCCTATCCATTATGCTACAGCTAACCTGAAGCCTAAACTCAACCCTATCATTACCCTAACATATACCCTAATGCTAATCTGAGCCCTAAACCTAATCCCTAGCCTAAACAAAACCCTAAACATGACACTTACCCTAATAATATCCCTAGCTCTAAATTTGACCCTTACCCTAAATCTAACTCTTACACTAAACATAACCATGAACCTAAACCTAAAATTATCCCTAACTGTAACCCTAGAACTAACATTTGCACTAACACTAATCCTAGCCCTAACAAAACCACAAACCCTTTCCCACTTCCTAGCCCTTAACCTAGCCTTAATCATAACTCTAACAAAACCCTAGTCCTAACCCTAATTCTAACATTCGTCCTAGCCCTAAACCTAGCTCTAACCCCATTATTACACTAAACCTAACCCTAAGCCCAAAATTAACCCTGAGCCTAAACATTAACATACTAAATCTAACTCTAAACCTAAGACTAGTGTTAGGGTTAGAAATAGGAATAGGTTTTTTTCTCGTGCTATTCTTAGGTTTAGAGTTAGATTTAGAGTTAGGATTACTATAGTAGTCCTAAACCTAATGCTAATCTTAAAACTAGCCCTAATCATAGCCCTAGCCCTAAAACAAAATCAAGCTATATCCCTAACTTTAAAGCTTAATTTAAACAAAAACCTAACTCTACACCTAGCCCTAAACCTAGCCCTAATTCAAGTCAAAACCCTAACCCTTAAACTACCCCTGACTTTAATTTTGACCCTAATACTTACCTAGCTCTAAACATCACCCTAATGTAAAACCGAACCCTAACACTAGACCTAGTCCTAACCACAATCTTATAACTAGCCCAAATCATAACTCTACTGCAACATTGGCTGTAACTCTAAACCTAGCCCTAACTCTAACCAAAATTTAGATATAATCTGAAACATAACTCTAGCTTTAACACTAAACCTAATCTTAACATTAGCCCTAACACTACCCTAAATATAGCCCTAACCCTAGGTATAACCCTAGTCCTAACCCTAATCTTATTACTAGTTCTAACCCTAGCCCTCATTCTAGCTCTAATGATAACTCAAACCTGATACTTATTCTGACTCTAATGGTAACTGTAGGTCTAAACCTGACCCTAACCCTATAGTGAACCCTAACACTAGCAGTAGAAATAAACCTAATCCTAAACCTAACCCTAACACTAGCCCTAGACCTAAACCTAACCCTAGCCATATCTCTAGCCCTAGACCTAAACAAAAACCTAGACCTAGCCCTAATGATAAACCTTAACCTAACCCAAACACTGACTCTACCCCTAGATCTAACTCTAGTGATAAGTCTGGATTTAATTTTAACCCTAACTATAACCTGAACACTGACCCTGACCCTAACACTAACCCTAGCTCTAAATATCACGCTAACGGTAACCCTAAACCTAACACTTGACCTAGCTGTAACACTTTCCCTAATCATAACCCTGGTTTATACATTATTTGTAGGCCTAACACTAGACCCAACCTAACCCAAAACCTGGCTCTAAGCCAAGTGCTAACTCTAGTTTTAACCCTAACCCTAAAAATAGCCCTAATTCATACCCTAACCATAGATCTAACCCTAGCCTTTACCCTATCCATTACCTTAAGCTAAACCCTAAAACTAATGCTAACCCTAGTCCTAACCCTAATTTTTAGCCTAACCCAAACCCTAACCCTATTTCTAGTCCTAACCCTATACTTCTTTCTAAGCCTAACCCTAACCCAAACCCAAACCCTAACCCTGACACTTATTCTGACCCTAACACTAACCACAGGTGTAAACCTGACCCTAACCCCAAACCAAATCCTAACATTTGTCCTACCGGTTATCATATACTTAAACATAAACCTAACCCTAGCCCTAGACTTAAACCTAATTCTAAATCTATCAATATCTCTAGCCCTAGACCTGAACAACAACCTAGCCCTAGCCCTAACAATAACCCTTAACCTAACCCAAACACTAACCCTACCACTAGACCTAACCCTAGTCCTAATTCTGGCACTAAAACCAACATTAAGTCTAACCTGAACAATGGCCCTGATCCTAACATAATCTTATCTCCAAAGCTCACCCTAAACCAAAACATAATTCTAACACTAGACCTAGCTATAAATCTAACCCTAAAGCTAGCCCTAATAATAACCCTAGCTCTTACATTACCCCTGGCCCTAACCCTAGGCCTAAACTAACACAAAACCTAGTCCTAATTTTAGGCCTCAACATAGCCCTAAGTGTAACCCTAAAACTAACCCTAGCCCTAACCCTAACCCTAACCCTAAGCCTCGCTTTAGAACTAACCCTAGCTCAAAGCCTAACTTTTACCCTAAATCTTTATCCCAAACCCTAACCTAACACTAGCCCTAACCCTATCATAAACCATAGCCCTAAACATAGCTCTAATTATATCAACTACCCTAACCCTAACCCTAACCTTAGTGCTAAAACTATCCCTAATTCTATTCATTACCTTAACCATAATCCTAATCCCAATGCTAACCATAGGCTTAAACCTAAACCTATCACAATCCTTAAACCTATCCATTGCTCCAAAACTAATTTGAACCCTAATCCAAAGTCTATTCATTACCCTAACCTTAACTCTAACCCTAATGCTAATTCGAGCCCTAAACCTAAACCTTAACCTAAACCAAACACTGACCCTAATAATACACGCAGCTATAAATTGACCCTTACCCTAAATCTAACCATTACTCTAGACATAATCATAAACATAAACCACAACCTCTCTCTAACTGTAAACCTATACCTGACATTAGCCCTAGCTCTAATCCTAGCCCTAACCTTAACATGAACACTAGCTCTCATCCTAACCCAAAACTTAGCCTTAATCATAACCCTAACCCTAATTCTAACCTTTTCCCTAGCCCTAAACCTAGTTATAACCCCATTGCTTACCCTAAACCTAACTCAAACCCTAACCCTAACACTAAACCTATCCCTAAACTTAACCCTAGAATGAACCCTAATACTAACCCTAGCCCTAATCCAAACCTAACCCTAATCATAGCTTTAAGACTAACTATAACTCTCACCCTAGCCCTAGCCCTAATTCTAACACTATCACTTACCGTAACCTTATTCCTAGCCATAGCCTAGAATAACCCTAGCCCTAACCTTACACCTTGCCCTAACCCTAGATATAAGCATAACTCTAAATCTAACCCTAATTCTACACCTAAACTTAACCCTAACAGTAGCCCTAACCCTAATGCTAATCCTAAAACTAGCCCTAACCATAGGCTTAGCCCTAAAACAAAACTGAGCCATAACACTAACCCTAAACTTTTACGTAAACCAAAACCTAACCTTATATATAACCCTAAGCCTAGCCCTAATTTGAGTCCTAATCTTAACCTCAAAACTACCACTAAACCTATCTCTGACATTAACACTAACCCTACCTCTAAACATCAACTTAAACCTAAACCTTAACCTAACACTAGACCTGGTCCTAACCCTAATTTTAAAACTAGTTCTAACTCTACATCATACATTAGCATAACCTTAAACATAATGCTAACCCAAACCTAGCCCAAATCTTATACCTAACCCTAGTTTTCACTCTAACCCTAACACTAACACTAGCACTAACCCTACCCAAACTCTAGCTCTAACCCTTGCTCTAACCTTATATTTTATCCTAGCCAAACCCCAACCCTAATGCTAACCCTAGTCCTAAAACTAATTTTAGTCTAACCCAAAACCTAACCCTATTACTAGTCCTAACCCTAGCCCTCAATCTTGTTATAACCGTAACCCAAATTCTATTCCTAACACTGACCCTTATTCTGACCCTGAACTTAAACCAAACCCTAACAGTAGCCCTACCCATAACTCTATATCGAAACCTATCCCTAACACTAGCCCTAGATTAAATCCTAAATCAACAATATCTTTAACCAAGACCTAAACAAAAAACTAGCCATAGCTCTAATGTTAAGCATTAACCTATGCCAAACACTAACCTTATCTCTAGACTTAACCAACTATAATTCTGGCTCTAGCCCTAACCCTAACCCTAATCCAAACACAGAACATGACACTAACACTAACCCTAGCTATAAAACTGACCCTAACTGAAACCGAAACCTAACACTAGATGTAGCCATAACCGTAAACATAACCCTTACATTACCATAGTACTAAAACTAGCTCTAAACCTAACCTAACACAAAACCTAGCCCTAGTACTAGGCCTAAATCTAGCCCAAAGTGTAACCCTAACCCTAACCCTAACCTAACCTTATCCCTTACACTAAGCCTAACCCTCACGCTAACCCTAACACTCACCTTAGACTTAACCCTAGATAAAACCCAGAACCGAACCCTAAACATAACCCTATCCCTATCCCTAAACCTAATCCTAATCCTAGCCCTAATCATAATGTTAACACTAGCCCTAATTCTATCTCTAAAATTATCCATTACACTAAACCAAACCTTAACCCTGATGATAACCCTTGCTGTAATCCTAATTGTAAACCTAATCCTAGATCTAACCCTAAACCTAACCCTCTTCATAGCCTTAATCTTAGATAAAAACCTAACCCTTACTCTAAGACTAACCATAGCCCAAACCCTAACACTAACCCTAACCTGACATCTAATCCTATCCATTACCCTAAATCTAATGATAATATTAGCCCTAAGCCTAACACTATCCCTAAACCTAAAACTACCCTTACCCTTACCTGACATCTAACCCTATCCATTACCCTAAATATAATGATAATCTTAGCCCTAACATTAACATTAACCCTAAACCTAATAATAACCCTAACCCGACATCTAACCCTTTCCATTAACGTTACTCTAAAGATAACCTTAGCCATAACCTTAACACTAAACCTAACTGTAAATCTAACCCTAGACATAATCCTAAACCTAACTCTCACCCTAGCACTAACCCTAGCTCAAAACCTAACTGGACCCTAAACCTAATACAAACCCTAACCATAGCCCTAGTCCTAACCCTAATTCTAGCCTAATCCTATACAAAACCCTAGCCCTAACGCTAGGTCTAATGCTGTTTATTACTCTAACAATAATCACAACCCAAATGCTAACCCTAGGCCTCACCATAAACCTATCACTATCCCTAACCCTACCAATTACCCTAATCTTAATCTGAATCCTAAACCTAAACTTATCCATAAACCTAAACCTAATTCTAACCCTAACACTAATTTGAGCCCTAAACCTAATAATTAACCTAACACAAACCCAAAACCTGACTCTGACCCTAAAAATACACCTTACACTTAACCTGGACATTACCCTAAACCTAAAATTAGGCCTAGCCATGAACATAACCCTATAACTATCCCTATCCATATCCCTAAACCTGACATTATCCCTATCCATAAAACTTGCCCTAACCTTAACACAAAACCTAGCCCTCATCCTAACCCCAAATCTAGCCTTAATTCTAACACAAGCCTAACCCTAGTCCTAAAATTAATTCTAATCATTGCCCTAGCCCTAAACCTACCTATAACCCCATCCCTTCCCCTAAAGCTAACTCTAAATCTAATCTTAAACATAGCCCTAATTTAGCCCTAAACTTGACCCTAACATTAGTCTTAAGACTAACTCTAAGTATCACCTTAGCTCTATTCCTAGTTCTAACTCTATCCCTTACCATAACCCAAACACTAGACCTAACCTTAGTCCTAACCATAGCCAGAGCCTTAACCCTGGAATTAACCATAACTCTAAATGTACCCCTAAGCCTAAACTCACCCTATAACTAGCAATAACACTAACATTAATTGTAAAAATACCCTTATCTTTATCCTTAACCCTAAAACATAAAGAACATAGCACTAACCCTAAAACTTAACCTAAACCAAGTCCTAACACTTCATCTAGCACTAAGCCTAACCATAATTCAAGTCCTATCCCCAACCCTAACACTAATCCTGACCCTCACTCTGAACCTAACACTAATTATAGCTCAAGACATTACCCTAAACTTAAACCTAAGCATAAAACTAGACTTAACCCTAACCATAACCCTAAAATTAGCCTTAATCATAACCCTAGTTCTTACATTAGCTTTATACCTAACACTAGCCATAAGGTTACCCAAAATCTAGCCCTAATGCGAGCCCCAACTATAGCTTTACCCCTAACTCTAAACCTAAACCAAGTCCTAAACCTTACATTAAACCTAACCCTAACTATAATCCTTGCACTAACCCTAACACTAACATTAACCATAACCCTAGCCCTAACCCAAGCTCTAACTCTATCCATTACCCTAACCCTAACCGTAATCCTAACTCTAATGCTAATGCTTGGCCTAACCCTAACACATTCACTAACCCTAACCTAAACATTACCCTAAACATAACCCTAACCCTAAACCTAAACAAACACTAAACCTAGACGAAACACTAACCCTAAAACTGGCCCTAATTGTAACCCTAGTTCTTACATTAGCTGTAGCCCTAAAGCTAACACAAAACCTAGCCTATCCCTAATCCAAGCTCTAACCCTAGCTTTAACCCTAACCCTAAACCTAACCCTAGCCATAACCCTAACCCTAACACTAGCCCTAACACTAGCATTAACCCTACCTCTTACCCTAAGCCAAACTCTAACCCTAAAGCTACCTTTGTCCTGAACCTAATTCTTAGCCTAACCCGAAACCTAAGTCTATTACTAGTCCTAACCCTAAACCTCAATCCAGCTCTATCACTAGTCCAAACCCTAATCCTAGCCCAGACCCTTATTCTAACCCTAACACTAACCATAGGTCTAAACCTGATCCTAACCCTAAACTGACCCCTAACATTGGCATTACCTGTAACCCTAAAAGTAAACCTTACTGTAACACTAGACATAGACCTACACTTAATCCTTTATCTAGTGATAAATCTAGGCCTAGCCCCAAATAAAAACTTAGTCCTAGCCCTAATAATAATCCTTAACCTAAACCAAACACTAACCCGACCCCTAGACCAAACCCTAGTCCTAATACTGGCCCTAACAATAAGCCTAATGCTATACCAAACACTGAACTTAACCTTAAAACAAACCCTAGCTCTAAAACTTATCTTAACAAAAAACATCACCCTAACACTAGACCTAGCCATATCACTAACCCTGAAACTAACAATCACCATAGGCCAAAATCTACCTCTAACTCTATACATTACCCTAACCCTAAACCTAACCCTAATGCTAACCCTAGCCCTAACCCTCACACTGACTCTAACCCTAATCCTCATTCTATTCAAAACACTAGCTCAATTCCTAACCCTTAAACTTAACATAAGACTAACACTAAATCATGGCCTAAACCTAAACCTAACCTTAACCCTAGCCCTTATCCTAACCTTAACCCAATCCCTAACCCTAACTCTAAGCCTACATATCACCTTAACTCTAACCCTAAACTTAATGATAACCCTAACCCTAACCCTAGTTCTAACCCTACCCATTACCCTAACCCAAAACCTAACCCTGATGATAACCCTAGCCCTTACCCTAAATCTAACCTATTCCTAACCCTACACATAACCATAAACGTAACCCTTGCCATAGAGTTAACCCTTGCTCAAACCCTAACCATTACCCTAAACATAACAATAAACCTATCCCTAACCCTAACCTTAAGTCTAAACCTAACCCTAACCCTAACAATAACACAACATCAAATACTATCCAATATCATAAACCTAATGATAAATCTAGCCCGAAACTTAACACTAACCTTGACCCTAACCATAACTATAACCTAAACCTAACCCTAAACCTAACACTTTCCCTAGGGCTAACCATAGCTCAAACTCTAAACCATACTCTAAACCTACACCTAACCCTAACCCTAAGCCTAACCCTAACTCTAGCCCTAATAATAACCATAAACCTAGCCCTAACCCTATCCATTATCCTAAGAACAACCATAAACCTAAGGCTACGCCTAGGCCTAACCCTAACCCTTTTGCTAACTCTAACCCTCTCAATTACCCTATACCTAACATGAACCTAAACCCAAACCTATCATTACCCGAACCAAACCGTAATGCTTATTCAAGTCTAAACCTAAACCCTAACCTAAACCAAACCTGCAACCTAATTCTTACCCTACTAATACTCCTAGCTCTAAACCTGAACCTTACACTAAACCATACCCTTACACTAGAGCTAGCCATAAATCTAACCCTCAACCTATCCCTAACATAAGCTTAGACCTGAAACTAGCCCTAGCCCTAATTCTTGCCATAATCCTAAAACAAACCCTAGCCCTCATCCAAGCCCTAAACCTAGACTTGTTACTAAATCAAACCTTAACCCTAGCCCTAACCGAAATTCTGACCTTTAACCTAGCCCTAAAACTAGAAGTAACCCCATCCCTTGCCCTAAACCTAACCCTATCCCTAAATCTAAATCTAAGTGTAAACTAGGGCTAACACTAATACAAACACTAGACCTAATCCTAGCCCTAATTTAGCCCTAAAACTAACCTAACCCTAGCCCTAAGACTAACTCTAACTCTCGCCCTAGCCCTATTTCTAGATCTAACCCTATCCCTTACCATAATCCTATCACTTGCCTTTACATTAGCCCTAAGCCTATCTCTAGCCCTAATCCTATATCTAACCCTAACTCTAAATCTAACCCTAACCCTAAGATAAACCTCTCACTAACACAAGCTGTAACACTAATGCTAATCCTAAATGTAGCCCTACCCTAGTCCTAGCCCTACAAAACAACCGAGCCATAGCCCTATCCGTAACCTTTAACATAACCCAAACCCTAAGCCTACACCCAGCCCTAAACCTAGCTCTAATTCTAGTCCTTTCCCTAATCCTAAAACAAATCCTGACCCTGACTCTGACCCTAACACTAACCCTAGCTCTAAACATCACTCAAAACTTAAACCTAAATCTAATCTTAGACCTAGCCCTAACCCTAAATTTAAAACTAGTTATAATCTTAACTCTAGTTCTAACATTGGCTGTAGCTCTAAACCTAGCCCTAAACTAACCCAAAACCTATCCCTAATCAGAGCCTTAAAACTACCTTTAAACCTAACCATAACCCTAATTATAGCCATAACCCTTAACATAAACCTAACCCTAACCCTAACCCCTGACATAACCCAAAACCTAACCCTAAGCCTAGCCTTAATCCTAACTATATACCTAACCTAACCCGAGCTGTAACCCTATCAATTACCCTAATCCTAATCCTAAAAGTAATGCTAACCCTAGGATAACCCTAAACCTATTCCTAACCCTAAACTTATACATTATTCTAAACTAACCTGAACCTTAACATAACCATATCCATAAATCTACTCCTAACACTAATAATCTTAACCCTAAAACTATCTCTAACCCTACACCAGACATTAGCCCTAACCCTAATGAAGCCTTAAATCTAAAAAAAAGTAGCTCTAATCCTAGCCCTAATATTAGTATTAGTCCTAAACCTAACCCTAACCATAGACCTAAACCAAATTTTAACCCTCAACCTAGTTCTAAAGCTAGCTATAACATCATACCTAACCATAACCATAACCATATCCCTAGCCATGAACCTGGGCTCAGCCTTAATACTAACCATAGCTCTAATCCTAGCTCTAATTAAGCACCAATTCTAACCCTAAATCTAAACCTAACACTAATACTAACTCTCGCCCTAGTCCTATCCCTATTTCTAACCCTATCCCTTATGATAACTCAATCCCTAGTCCTAACCCTAGCCCTCACCTACACTGTAGCCCTAAACTTAGATCTCACCCTAACTCTAAATCTAACCCTAACCCTAAGCCTAAACCACAAACTAACACTAGCTCTAACCCTAATGCTAATTGGAAAACTAGCCCTAACCCAAGCCCTAGCTCTCAAGCAAAACCAAGCCATTTCACTGACCCTAACTTTTAACCTAAACCAAAAACTAACCCTACACCTAGCCCTAACCCTAGCCCTAATTCGAGTCCTAACCCTAACCTTAGAAATAATACTAAGCCTGACTGTGACCTTAACACTAACCCTAGCTCTACACATCACCCTATCCCTAAACGTAATCCTAACACTAGACCTCGCCCTGAACCTAACTCTAAAATTACCCCTAACCATAATGCCAGTGCTTAAATTAGCCATAGCCCTAAACCTAACACAAAACCTAGCCATAATCCAAGGCCTAACCCTAGCCTTAACTCTAACCCTAATCCTGGCCCTATCCCTAACCCTATCCCTAGTCCTAATCCTAGCTCTAACCCTATTTCTTACACATAGTCAAACCCTCACCCTATTGCTACCCTAGTTCTAACCCTAATTCTATGCCTATCCCCAAACCTAACTCTATTACTAGTCCTAACCCTAACCCTCATTATAGCTCTAAACTTAACCCAAACCCTAACTCTAACCCTGACCCTTATTCTGACTCTAACACTAAACCTAGGTTTAAACCTGACCGTAGCAGTTATCCAAAACCTAATACTAGCCCTACCATTAACCCTAAACCCAAACCTAACAATAAAACTAGCCCTAGACCTAAACTTAATCCTCAATATAGCCATAACCCTAGCTTTAGCCCTAACAATAACCCTTAACTTAAAACAAACATTAACTCGACCCCTAGACCTAAACCAAGTCCTCATTCTGGACCTAACCCTAAACCTAATCCTAACCTGAAACCTGACAGTTAACCTAACAAAAACCCTAGCTCTAAACCTTATCCTAACCCAAAAACTAACCCTAACACTAGACGAACTCTAAATCTAGCCATAACCATAACTCTAGCTCTTACATTACCCATATACCTAATACTAGCCCTAAACCACATGCAAAACCTAGCCCTAGTTACAGCCCTAAACCTAACCCTAAGCATAACTCTAACCCTAAACCTAACCCTAACCCTAACCCTTGTTCTAGCACTAACCCTAGCTCAAACCCAAAACCTTACCCTAAATTAACACTAACCCAACCCCTAAACCTCACCCTAACTCCTAACCTAATCCTAACTGTACCCATAGCCCAAACCCTAGTTCTAATTTTATCCATTACACTAACCATAACCCTAAAACTAATGCTAACCCTAGCCCTAAACAACCCTAACCATACCCTAGCCAAGACTGTAACCCTAACCCTCTCCCTAGCCCTAAACCTAGCTCATTCCCTAACCCTTACCCCTAACCTAACCCTAACACTAACCCAAGGCCTAAACCTAAACCTAACCCCAGCCCTAATCCTAACCTTAACCCTATTTCAAACCCTAGCTTGAACCATACCCATTACTCTAACCCTAAACTTAACCCTAATGATAACACTAGACCTAAAGCTAAACCTACCCTACCTCTAAACATAAATCTATCCCTAGAACTAACAGAGAACCAACCCTAACACTAAACCTAAACTAGCTCAAATGCTAACCCTAATCCTAAACCTAAACCTAACACTGACCTCAATCTAACCCTATTTTTAACCTGACATCTAAACCTATTACCCTAACCATAATGATAACCCTAGCCCTAACCGTTACACTAACCATGACCATAACCCTAGACCAAACCCTAAATTAATCTTAGCCATAGCAAAAATTCTAGCTCAAACTCTAAACCGTAACCTAAACCTAATCCTAAGTGGAACACTCACCCTAACTCTGACCGTAAGCCTAACTCTAGCCTAATCCTAACCATTATCCGAGCCCTAACCCTAGGTCTCACCCTATAAATTACCCTAACAATAACCATAACCCTAATGCTAACCCTAGGCCTAACCCTAAACCTATCACACACCCTAACCATATCCTTTACCTTAAACCTAACCTAACCCTAAACCTAACACTATCCATTGCCCTAACACTAATTCTAACTGTAATGCTAATTTGATTCTTATATCTAAACTTTAACCTAACCCAAACCCAAAGCCTGACCCTGACCGTAATAATACCTCATCTCTTAATCTGACCCTTTCCCTAAATGTAACATTTAAATCTGACCTAGCCATAAACCTAACCCTAAAAGTATCACTAACTATATACCTAGACCTGACATTAGACATACCCTTATTTCGTGAACTAAACTTAAAGCAAAACCTAACCATAATCCTAGCCTTAAATCTAGCCTTAACCCTAAACCTAACCAAAACACTAGCCCTAAACCTAAAGCTAATGATAAAACTATCCCTAACCCTAATCATAGCACTAAAATGAAACAGAGCAACAGGCCTAACACTAACCTTAACCTAAACCAAATCCTAGCACTACACCTAGATCTAACCCTAGCCCTAATTCGAGTCCTAATCATAACCTTAAAAATAACGCTGAACCTGACTTATTTCTTAACACTCATCCTAGCTCTAAACACCACCATAACCCTAAGTCTACTGTAATCCTATTCCTAGACTTAACCCTAAACCTAGCCCTAATCCTAGCTCAAAACCTAACCTTTATGCTAAACATAACCCTAAACCTAAAACTAACCCTAGTTCTAACACGAACTCTAACCCTATCTCAAGGCATATTCATAACCATAACTCTAGTTCTAACCTTATAAATTATCCTATCCATAACCCTTACCCTAATTCTAACCCTAAGCTTAACCCTAGCCCTATCACTAATGCTAACTGTATCAATTACCCTAAACCAAACCTGAACCTTAAAACACACGTAAATATACCCTAACCCTAACCATAATGCTAATTTGAGCCGTAAACCTAAATCCTTATGTAAGCCAAATCCTAATCCTAATAATTCCCTGAGGTCTAAACCTGACCATTAGCCTAAACCTAACCCTTACACTAGACGTACCAGAAGCCTAACCCTAAAACTATCTTTAACCATAACCCTAGACCTGATATTAGCCCTAGAACTAATCCTAGCCCTGAATATAAAGCAGACACTATACCTCATTCTAGCCCTAAACCTAGACTTAATCATAACCCTAACTCCAACCCTAGCCCTAAACCTAACTTTAACCTCACCCTACATCTAAGCCTAGCTATAACACCATTCTTTACCATAAACTTAAACCTAACCCTATCCCTATGGCTAGGCGTAAGCTAAACACTAACCCTAGCCCAATCCTAGCCCTAATTTAACCCTATCCCAAACCCTAACACTAATTTTAGCCCTATCACTAACTCTAACTCTCAAAGTAGCCCTTTCCCTAATTCTAACAGTATCCCTTATCATAATTCTAATCCTGGATCTAACCCTTTCCCTATCCTTAATCCTAACCCCTAGATCTAAACCTAACTATAAATGTACCCCTAGCCCTAACTTTAAGCCCAACACTAACACTAGCCCTAACCCTAATACTAATTATAAGACTAGCCCTAACCCTAACTCTAGGACTAAAACAAAACTGAGCAATAGACCTAACCCTAAATATTAACTTAAACAAAACCACAAACTACTACAAGAACTAATCCTAGCCCTAATGGAGTCCTAACCCTAACCTTAAAACTAACCCTGACATTGATTCATATCATAACACACACTCTAGCTCTAAACGTGATGCTAACTTTAAACAGAACCCTAACAGTAAACCTAGCCCTAATTCGAGTTCTAGCTCAAACCCAAAAACTAATCCTGACCCTGACTCCTTTCCTAAAAATAAGTCTAGCTCTAAATATCACCCTAACCTTAAATCTAACACTAACAGTAGAACTACCCCTAACCCTAACCCTAAAGCTAATCCTAATTATAACCCTGGTTCTTACATTACATGTTGCCTTTACCCAAGCCCTAATGCTAACACAAAAACTAGCCCTAATCCAGCTCTACAACTAGCTTTAACCCTAACCCTAACCCTACCACAAACACTGGCTCTAACACTATCCCTAGCCCTAAGCAAAACCGTAACACTAATTGTAACCCTAAACCTATCCCTAATCCTCAGGCTAATCAAAAATCTCACCATATTAATAGTCCTAACCCTAGCCCTCATTCTAGCTCTAACCCTATCCCATACCTTAACCCTAACCCTGACCCTAATTCTGACCATAACACTAACTTTGGTCTAAACTTGACCCTAACACTAGACCAAACTGTAACACGTGCCCTATCAGTAACCTTATACATAAACCATACCCTATCACTAGCCCTAGACCTAAACCTAATCCTAAATCGAGCCTTAACTGTAGCTATACACCTAAACAAAATCTTAGACTTAGACCAAGGAATAATACTTAACGCAAAGCCTACCCCTACCCCTAGACATAAACTTACTCCCAATTCTGGCTTTAACCTTAATTCTAACTTTAACCTGAACACTGACACTGCCTTTAACTCTAAACTTAACTCTAAACCTAACTTTTAACCTTTAACTCTAAACCTAACTCTAGACCCTAACCGAAAACCTAAACCTAACAATAGACATAGCCATAAGCCTAAACCTAAAACTAGCCCTAATCATAATCCTAGCTCTTACATTACCCATAGCCCTAACTCTATGCCTTAATCTAACACAAAACCTACAGCAAATTCTAGGCCTAAATCTAGCCCAAAGCATAACCCTAACCCTAACCCTCACCCTAACCCTAACCTTAAACCTAACCCTAGCCTTAGTCTTAAAACTTACTCAAAGCCTAATCCTTACCATAAATATAATCCCAGACCTATACCTTACTCTAAACCCTAACCTTGCCCTAACCCTAAACTTAACCCTATCCCTAAACCTGGCTCTAAACCACACCTTACTCAACCGTACACCTAACTCTATTGATAACCCTAGCCTTAACCCTAAGCGTAACCCTAACAATAACAAGAAAACTAACAATAGACCTAACCCTAAAACTAATACTCACCATAGCCCTAACCCTAGATCAAAACCTAACCCATACCATAAACCTACACATAACCATAGCCTTAAATTTATTTTATTTTATTTTATTTTTAATTTTTTTTTATCCATTCATCTATTGAAGAGCATCTAGGTTGATTCCACAGTCTTGCTATTGTGAATTGTGCTGCTATGAACATCAATGTAGCAGTGTCCCTGTGGCATGCTCTTTTTAGGTCTTTAGGGAATAGACCGAGAAGGGGAATAGCTGGGTAAAATGGTGGTTCCATTCCCAGCTTTCCAAGAAATCTCCATACTGCTTTCCAAATTGGCTGCACCAATTTGCAGTCCCACCAGCAATGTACAAGTATACCCTTTTCCCCACATCCTCGCCAGCACTTGTTGTTGTTTGACTTCATAATGGCTGCCAATCTTATTGGAGTGAGACGGTATCTTAGGGTGGTTTTGATTTGCATTTCTCTGACTGCTAGAGATGGTGAGCATTTTTTCATGTACTTGTTGATTGATTGTATGTCCTCCTCTGAGAAGTGTCTGTTCAGGTCCTTGGCCCATTTGTTGATTGGGTTATTTGTTATCTTATTGTCTAATTTTTTGAGTTCTTTGTATACTCTGGATATTAGGGCTCTATCTGAAGTGTGAGGAGTGAAGATTTGTTCCCAGGATGTAGGCTCCCTATTTACCTCTCTTATTGTTTCTTTTTCTGAGAAAAAAATTTTAGTTTGAGTAAGTCCCATTTGTTGATTCTAGTTATTAACTTTTGTGCTATGGGTGTCCTATTGAGGAATTTGGAGCCCGACCTGACTGTATGTAGATCGTAGCCAACTATTTCTTCTATCAGATGGAGTGTCTCTGATTTGATATCAAGCTCCTTGATCCATTTTGAATTAACTTTTGTGCATGGTGAGAGAAAGGGATTCAGTTTCATTTTGTTGCATATGGATTTCCAGTTTTCGCAGCACCATTTGTTGAAGATGCTATCCTTCCTCCATTGCATGCTTTTAGCCCCTTTATCAAATATAAGATAGTTGTAGTTTTGTGGATTGGTTTCTGTGTCCTCTATTCTGTACCATTGGTCCACCCGCCTGTTTTGGTACGAGTACCATGCTGTTTTTGTTACTATTGCTCTGTAGTATAGTTTGAAGTCTGGTATCGCTATACCGCCTGATTCACACTTCCTGCTTAGCATTGTTTTTGCTATTCTGCGTCTTTTATTTTTTCATATGAATTTCATAATTGCTTTCTCTATTTCTACAAGAAATGCCTTTGGGATTTTGATTGGCATTGCATTAAACCTATAGAGAACTTTTGGTAATGTCGCCATTTTGATGATGTTAGTTCTCCGTATCCATGAACAGGGTATATTTTTCCATCTTCTAAGATCTTCTTCTATTTCTCTCTTTAGGGTTCTGTAGTTTTCATTTTATAAGTCTTTCACCTCTTTTGTTAGGTTGATTCCCAAGTATTTTATTTTTTTTGAAGATATTGTGAATGGAGTGGTTGTCCTCATTTCCATTTCAGGGGATTTGTCACTGATATACAGGAATTGCTTTGATTTATGCGTGTTGATTTTATAGCCTGCCACTTTGATGAATTCATTTATTAGCTCTAATAGTTTCTTTGTAGACCCTTTTGGGTCTGTTAGGTATAGAATCATGTCACCTGCAAATAGTGATAATTTAAGTTCTTCTTTTCCTATTTTTATGCCTTTAATTTCTTTCATCTCTCTAATTGCTCTGGTCAGTGTTTCGAGAACTATATTGAACAGAAGGGGTGAGAGAGGGCATCCCTGTCTTGTTCCAGATTTTAGAGGGAATGCCTTCAGTTTTTCTCCATTCAGAATGATGCTAGCCTGAGGCTTAGCATAGATTGCTTTTACAATATTGAGGTATGTTCCTGTTATCCCTAATTTTTCTAGAGTTTTGAACATAAAGGGATGCTGTACTTTTTCGAATGCTTTTTCCGCATCTATCGAGATGATCATATGGTTCTTATTTTTAAGTCTATTGATGTGGTGAATAACATTTATTGATTTCCATATATTGAACCAGCCTTGCATCCCAGGGATGAATCCTACTTGATCATGGTGCACAATTTTTTTGATATGTTTTTGTATCCGATCGCCAGAATTTTATTGAGGATTTTTGCATCTAGGTTCATTAGAGATATTGGTCTGTAGTTTTCTTTCTTTGAAGTGTCTTTGTCTGGTTTAGGTATCAGGGTGATGTTGGACTCGTAGAATGAATTTGGAAGTTCTCCCTCTTTTTCTATTACCTGAAGTAGCTTGAAAACTATTGGTATTAGTTCCTCTTTAAAGGTTTTGTAAAACTCTGCTGTATACCCATCCGGTCCTGGGCTTTTCTTAGTTGGTAGTCTTTTGATGGTTTCTTCGATTTCCTCAATTGATATTGGTCTGTTTTTGTTGTCTATATCCTCCTGACTCAGTATGGGCAGATGATATGACTTAAGAAATTTATGGATGCCTTCACTATCTCCTAATTTATTGGAGTATAAGGATTCAAAATAATTTCTGATTATCTTCTGCATTTCTGACATGTCTGTTGTAATATTGCCTTTTTCATCCCATATGCTAGTAATTTGAGTTCTCTCTCTTCTTCTCTTCGCTAGCATGGCTAAGGGTCTGTCAATTTTATTTTTTCAAAGAACCAACTTTTAGTTTTGTCAATTTTTTCAATTGTTTCTTTTGTTTCGATTTCATTAATTTCAGCTCTGATTTTAATTATTTCTTGCCTTCTACTTCTTTTGCTGTTGTTTTGCTCTTCTTTTTCTAGGATTTTAAGATGAAGTATGAGATCATTTATTTGTTTTTTTTTCTTTTTTTAAGGAATGAACTCCAAGCAATGAATTTTCCTCTTAGAACTGCTTTCAATGTGTCCCATAGATTCCAATATGTTGTGTCTGTGTTTTCACTTATCTCTAAGAATTTCTTAATTTCCTCCTTGATGTCTTCTATAACCCATTGATCTTTCAGTAACCTGTTGTTCATTCTCCAAGTGATGTATGCTTTTTCCTTCCTTCTTTTATTGTTGATTTTCAGTTTCTTTCCATTATGATCAGATAAGATGCATGGTATTATCTCTACTCCTTTATATTGTCTAAGAGTTGCCCTGTGACATAATATATGATCTATTTTTGAGAAGGATCCATGTGCTGCTGAGAAAAAGTGTAACTCCTTGATATTGGGTGGTATATTCTATATATGTCAATTAAGTCTAGGTTATTAATTGTGTTATTGTGTTCTATAGTTTCCTTATTCAACTTTTGTTTGGAAGATCTGTCCAGTGGCAAGAGAGGTCTGTTGAAGTCTCCCATGATTATTGTATGGTGGTCTATTAGACTCTTGAACTTGAGAAGAGTTTGTTTGATGAACATAGCTGCATCATTGTTTGGGGCATATATATTTATGATTGTTATGTCTTGTTGGTGTATGGTTCCCTTGAGCAGTATGTAGTGTCCCTCTTTATCCCTTTTGATTAACTTTGGCTTGAAATCTATTTTATTTGATATGAGTATGGACACTCCTGCTTGTTTCCGAAGTCCATATGAGTGATATAATTTTTCCCAACCTTTCAACTTCAGCCTATGTATGTCTTTTCCTATCAAATGCGTCTCCTGTAGGCAGCATATTGTTGGGTCTTCTTTTGTGATCCATTCTACTAGTCTGTGTCTCTTAATTGGTGAGTTTAAGCCATTAACATTTAGGGTTATTATTGAGATATGGGTTGTTCTTCCAGCCATATTTGTTTATTTATGTTACTAAACATGGTTTGTTTTCCTCTTTGGTTATCCCCCCGCCTTTACTGTCCTACCTCCCACTGTTGGTTTTCATTGTTATTTTCCATTTCCTATTCCTGTAATGTTTTGCCGAGGATGTTTTGAAGATATGGTTTTCTAGCTGCAAATTCTTTTAACTTTTGTTTATCGTGGAAGGTTTTATTTTCATCTTCTATCCTGAAGCTTAATTTCGCTGGATACACATAGCCTTAAAATTAACCCTAAAACTAAATCTAACCCTAAGTCTAAACCTAAACCTACATCTAACCATATCCATTACCCTAACCCTTATCCTAACCTTAATGATAACCCTAGCCCTAATCTTAACCCTAACCCTAACCCTACCATAAACCTGTCCCTAGAACTAAGGCTAAACCTAAGCCTCGACCTAGCCCTATCACTAACACTAGCTAAAACCCTAGCCCTTACCCTAAACATAAACATAGCCCATACCCTAGCTCTAACTCTATCCATTACCCTAACCATAACCTTAAACCTAAGGCTAAACCTAGCCCTAATCATAACCCTAACTCTTACTCTATCCCTAACCCTGATTCTAACCAGAAGACTCAACCTAGTTCTAACACTCAATCCCTGACCCTTACCTTAATATAACCATAAGAAAATGATAAGACTAACCCTAACAATAACCCTAGCCCTAATCCTAAACTTAAATCTAGACTTAACCTTACCTCTAACCTTACCCATTACCCTAACCCTAAACATAAACGTCATGATAACCCTAGCCCTAACTCTAAAACTAACTGTAAACCTAACCCTAGACCAAACCATAAACCTAACCCTTGCCATAGTCCTAACCCTAGCTCAAAATCTAACAATTATGCTAAACTTAACACTAACCCTAGTCATGAACATAAACGTAACCCTAAACTTCACCCGACATCTAAACCTGTCCATTACCTTAACCCTAATGGTAATCCTAATCCTAACCCTAGACCTAATCCTAAACCTAATCCTATACTTAGCACTAACCCTAGCTCAAACCCTAACCCATACCCTAAAACTAACCCTGCCTTAACCCTAACCCTTACCCTAAATCTAGGCCTAATCCTAAATATATCCCTACCTATAACCCTAGTTCTAACCCTATCCATTACCCTAATGATAAACATAAACCTAATGCTAACTCTAGGCTTAACCCTAACCCTATCCATTACCCTAAATCTAACCTGAGCCCTAAACCTAAACTGAAACCTAAACCTAACCTTATTCATTACCCTAACCGTAACTCAAACCTAATGCTAATTTGAGATATAACCCTAAATCTCAACCTAACTGAAATCCAAAACCTGACTCTGACTATTATAAAACCCCTAGCTCTCAACTTGAACCTCACCCTAAAGCTAACTCTGAAACTAGACGTAGCCATAAATCTTACCCAAAAACTATCCCTAACCATAACCCTAGAACTGATATTAGCCCTAGCCCTAATTCTTGCCATAACCCTAACACAAATGCTAGCATTCATTCTAACCACAAAATCTAGTCTTGATCCTAACCTGAACCCTAACTATAGCCCTATACATAATTTTACCCATTGGTCTAGTTCTGAAACTTGCTATAACCCTATCGCTTCTCCAAAATATAACCCTAACTCTACAGTTAACCCTTACATTAATCCCAGACCTGATCCTAGCCCTAATATAGCCCTATTTCTACCACTAGCACTAAGACTAACTCTAACTCTTGCCCTAGCCCTATTCCTAGATCTAACCCTATTCCTTAACATAAATCTAACACTTGCCCTAACCTTAGCCCTAACAGTAGCCCTAGCCCTAACCCTACAACTAACCATAACTTTAAGTACAACCCTAACCCTAAGCCTAAAACTCACCCTAACACTAGCCCTAAAACTAACACTAATCCTAAAACTATCCCTAATCTAGTTCTAGCCCTAAACAAAACTGATCCCTAATCCTAACCCTTAACCTAAACCAAAACCTAACCCTACACCTAGCCCTAACCTTAGCCCTAATTCCAATCCTAACCTAACCCTAAAACTAACCATGAGCCTCACTCTGACCTTACACCAACCTTAGCTCTAACATCACCCTAAAAGTATACCAAAACCTAAAACTAATACTATCCCTAACCATAACCTGAAAAGTAGCCCTAATCATAACTCTAGTTCTTACATTACCTGTAGCCCTAACCTAAACTAAATCATATCCCTAAACAGAGCCCTACACCTCATTTTAACCCTAAACTTAACCATGGCCCTAACTATTATCCTAAACCCAACCCTAACCCTAAAACTGGTCCTTAACCTAAACCTAACCCTAGACTTAATCCTAACTATAATCCTAGCCTTAAATCTAGCTCCAACCCTATCCATTACCCTAAAAATAGCCTAACCCTAATGATAACCCTAGCCCTAAACTTAAACCTAATCCTAAACCTAGACCTGACACTAACCCTAACTGTCACCCTAGCCCTAACCAACATTTAGCTCAAACCCTAACATTTACCGTAAAACTACCCTAACACTAACCCTATACCTAAACCTAACCCTAACCCTAGTGCTAATCCTAACCATAACCCTAGACCTAAATCTATCCATTACCCTAAACGTAAGCCTAACCCAAGCATAGCTCTAAAAATAGCTCTAACACCACCCATTACCCTAACCCTAACTATAAACATCATTATAACACTAGCCCTAACCCTAAACCTACTCTAACCCTAGCTGTAAACTTAACCTTAGTCCTAACCCTAAACCTACACTAACTTTAACTCCAAACCTAACCCTAGACCTAACCATAAACCTAACCCTTGACATAGTCCTAATCCTAGCTCAAACCTTAACAGTTACGTTAAACCTAACACTAACCCTAGTCCTAAACCTAAATCTAACCCTATGCATTTAGGCCTAACCCTATACCTATATCTAAAACTAACCTTATTCTTACCTAAACCTAAACTAGACACTAAACCTAAAAATATCAATTACTCTAACCCTAAATATAACACTAAGCCTAATGCTAATTTGAGCCCTAAATCTAAACCAAAACCTAACTCAAACTCTGATCAAGACACTGACTCAAATAACACACCTAGCTCTAAACTGACCATTACCCTGAACATAACCCTTAAACTAGACCTTGCCATAAAATTAACCCTAACAGTATCCCTAACTGCAATCCTAGATCTGATATTAGCACTCTACCTAATTCTTGCCTTAAACCTAACAAAACCCAAAGCCCTAATCCTAGCCCTAAAACTAGCTTTAATCCTAACTCGAACCCTAACCCTAGCCCAAACCCTAATTTCAACCCTCGTCCCAGTTCTGATCCTAGGTATAACCACATCCTTTTCCCTATCCATAACCCTAACCATAAAACTATCATTAATACTAACCCTAGCCCTAACCCTAGACCCAATCCTAAAACTAAACTTAGCTCTAATCCTAGCCCTAATTTATTGCTAACTATAACCCTAACTCTAACCCTAGCCCTAATACTAAACCTAACTCTAGCCCTAGACCTATTTCTAGTACCAACTTTATCTATGGCCTAACCCTAACACTAGCCCTAAACTTAGTCCTAACCCTAGCCATAGTTATAAACCTAGAACTAACCCTAAATCTGAATCTAAACCTAATTCTAAACCTAAACCTCACCCTAACACTAGCCCTAACTCTAATTCTAATTTGAAAACTAGCCCTAACCCTAGCCATAGCCCAGAAATAAAACTGAGCTATAGCCCTAATACTAACCATTAACCTAAACCAAATCCTAATGCTACACCTAGTCCTAACCCTATCCCTACAACTAATACTGACCCTGATGCTGACCCTAAAACTAACCCTACCTCTAAATATCAACCTAACCCTAACCCAAACACTAGACCTAGCCCTAATACTAACCCTAAAACTATCCTAACCATAAAGCTAGTTCTAACATTAGCCATAGCCGTAACCCTAACACAAAACCTAGTGCTAATCTGAGCTTCATCCCTAGCTTTAACCCTAATCCTAACCCTAACACTAACCCAAACCCTAGCTCTAAACCTATTCCTTACCCTAAGCCAAACTCTCACCCTAATTCTACCCTAGTTCTAATCCTAATTCTTAGCTTAAACCAAAGCCTAACTATATTACTAGTCCTAACCCTAGGCCTCATTCTATCTCTAACCCTCACCCGAAGCCTAAGCCTAAACCTTACCCTTATTCTGACCCCAACACTAACCCTAGGTCAAAGCCTGAGCTTAACACTAAACCGAACCCTAACACTAGCCCTACCAGTAAACCTATACTTAAACCTAACCATAACACTAACACTAGACCTAAACTTAATCCTAAATATAGCCATAACTCTAGACCTAGTTCTAAACAGAAACCTAGCCCTAGCTCTAAAATAATCATTAACCTAATGCAAAGACTAACCCTTGCCCTAGACCTAACCCTAGTTATAATCCTGGCCCTTACCATAAACCCAATGCTAGCCCGAACACTGATGCTTAACCTTACACAAACCCTAGATCTAAACCTTATCCTAACCCAAAACTTAAACCTAACACTAGACATATCTATAACCCTAGCCCCCCCCAAAAAAAAAAACTAGCCATAACCATAACCCTAGCTCTTACATTACCCATAGCCCTAACACTAGCCATAAACCTCACACAAAACCTAGCCCTAATACAAGCCCTAAACCTAGAACTAAGCATAACCTTAACCTTAATGCTAGCTCAAACCCTAAAACTAATGCTTGCCCTAGCCCTAACCCTAGCTCAAACTCTAACCCTTACTGTAAACATAACCCTAGCTCTAACTCTAACCGAAACCTTATCCCTAATCCTAAGTGTAAGCATAACCCAAATCCTAGCTCTAACTTTATCCATTACCTTAAACATAACCCTAACCCTAATGCTAACCGTAGCTGTAACCCTAACCCTAAACCTAACCCTAACTCTAACTCTAATAGTAGCCCTGATTCTAACCCTAACCCTTGCCATAGCCCTAACCCTAGCTCAAACCCTAACACTTACACTAAACAGAACCCTAACACTAACCCTAGGTGTAACCCAAACCTTGCTCTAATCCTAACCTTAACCTAAGCCCTAACACTAGCACTAAACCTATTCATTTGGTTAGCCTAAACCAAATGCTAACCGTAGGCATAACCCTAACCCTATCCCTAACATTAACCCTATACCTTACTCTAAACCTAACCTGAACTGTAAAATTAACTCTATTCATTACTCTAACCCCAACCATAACCCTAATGCTAATTTTATCCCTAACCTTAAACCTTAACCCAAATGAAACCCTAACAGATACTCTGGCCCTAATAATAACCTAGATCTATATCTGACCCCTACAGTAAACCTAACCCTTACACTAGACCTAGCCATAAACCTATCCCTAACACTATCCATAACCATAACCCTAGACCTGACCTTATCCCTAGCTTTAATCCTAGCCCTAGCTCTAACCCTCACCCTAGCCCTATCCCTGAATATAACCCTCGCCCTAGCATTGAACCTAGCTATATAACCCTATCCTTTCCCCTAAAACCAACCCTAAACCTAGCCCTAACCATAGGTCTAACCCTAACACTAATCATAGTGCAAATCCTAGCCCTATTTGTACCCTAAACTTAATGCTACCCCTAATTCTAGCCCTAAAACTAACTCTAACTCACACCTTAGCCCTATTTCTATTTATAACACTATTTGTTACCGTAACCCTCACAATAGCCCTAACCTGAGCCCTAAACCTAACCCTAAATCTAACCATAACTTTATATCTAATGCTAATCTTAAGCCTAAACCTCATTCTGCAACTAGCTCTAACACTATTGCTAATCCTAAAACTAGCACTAATCCAAGCCATAGTCCTAAAACAAAACGGAGCCATTTTTCTAAACCAAACCCTAAACCATAACTAGCCATAACCCGAGCTCCAATTCGAGTCCTAGGCCTAAAACTAACCCTCACCCTGACTCATATCCAAACACAAACCCTAACTCTAAATATCATCCTAACCCTAAAACTAATGCTAACACTAGACCTAGCTGAAATCCTAACCCTAAAACTAACCCTAATCATAATCCTAGTTCTTACATTGGCCTAATCCAAAGCCTAGCCCTAACTCTTATACAAAAATAGCCCTAATCCAGGCCTAACACTAGATTTAAACCAAACCCTAACCCTAAAACTAGCCATAAACCTAACCCTAATCCTAGCACTAACCCTAGCTCTAATCCTATCCATTACCCTAAGCCAAACCCTATTCATAATTCTAACACTAGTTCTAAACCTAATCCTTAGCCAATCCCAAACAATAACCATATTACTAGTCCTAAATCTACCCCTCATTCTAGATCTAACACTAACCCAAAACCTCACCGTAACCTGACCCTAACACTAATTATAGGTCTAAACCTGATCTTAAACTGAAACGGAAACCTGAAACTAGCCCTACAAGTAAACTTATAACTAAAACTAACCCTAACACTAGCCCTAGAACTAAACCAAATCCTAAATCTAGCTATTACTCTAGCCCTTGACCTAAACAAAAACTTAGTGCTAGCCCTAAAAAATACCCTTAACCTAAAACAAACACTAACCCTACCACTAGACCTAACATTAGACCTATTGTGGTTTAACCCTAACCCTAACTTTAACCTGAATAGTGGCCCTGACACTAACATTAAACCTAGCTCTAAACCTGACCCTAACCCAAAACCTAAAACTAATACTAGAACCAGCCATAACCTGAACCCTAAAACTAGCTCTAATCAGAATCCTAGGTCTTACATTACACATAGCACTAACCCTAGGCCTAAACCTAACACAAACCTTAAATAACCCTAACCCTAATCAAGGCCTAAACCTACCCTAAGCATAACCCTCACCCTAACCCTAACCGTAGTCTAACCCTAACCCTAAACCTCACCTTAGTCCTAACCCTAGCACAAAGCCTAACCCTTAGCCGAAACATAACACTAGCACTATCCATAACCATAACCCTAACCATAGCCCTAATCCTAACCTTAACCCTAGACATAACACTAGCTCTAACCCTAGCCATTACCCTAACACTAACCCTAACCCTAATGATAACCCTTTCCCTAAACCTAACTGAAACCCTAACCCAAAACATAAACCTAACCCTAGACCTAACCCTAAACCTAAACTTGCCATAGCCTTAACCATAACTCAAACCCTAACTTTTACCCTAAAACCAACAGTAAACCTAAACCTAAAACTGAACTTAAACTTAAACCTAACCTGAAACATAAAGCTAACCTTATATCTAAACCAATCTATACCCTAAACCTAATCCTGAACCTAATGAAAACTCTAGCCCTAACCCTAAACCTAACCCTGACCATGACACTAAACCTAACCCTAGTTCTGGAACTAAACCTAGCTCAAAACCTAACCTTTACCCTGAATATAACCCTAACCCAACCCTAAGCTAGGGTTACAAGCCTAACACAAAACCTAACCTAACTCTAGCACTAATCCTAACCTAACCCTAGCCCTAACCATAGATCTAAATCTATATATTATCTTTATGATAACCCTAGTCCTAATGCTAACCGTAGGCATAACCCTAACCCTTTGCTAACCCTAAAGCTCTCCATTGCCCTAAGCCTACCCTAAAACCTAAACCTAACCAAATCAATTACCCTAACCCTAACTCTAACCCCAATGTTCATTTGAGCCCTATCCTTAAACCTTGACCTAAAATAAACCCTAAACCTGATCCTGAACCTAAAACTACACCTAGCTCTAAACCTGACCCTTACATGAAGCCTAAAACTTACACTAGACATAGACACAAACCTAACCCTAAATCTACACCAAACTGTAACACTAGACCTTACATTAGCCCTAGCCCTAATTCTAGACCTAACACTACAAAAAACCTTAACCCTCATACTAGCCCCAAACCTAGGCTTAAGCATAACCCTAACACTAACCCTACCCTAACCCTAATTCTAAACCTCACCCTACCTCTAAACCTAGCTATAAAACCATGCCTCACCCTAAAATTTATTATAACCCTAGACTAACACTAGCCTTAGCTGAACACTAACCCTAGCCCTAATCCTAGCCCTAACTTAGCCCTATCACTAAAACTAACCAAAACCCTAGGCTTAAGACTAACTCTAACTCTCACCCTGGCCATAACCCTAGTTCTAACCCTATGTGTTACTGTATCCATAACCCTAGCCTTAACCCTTTCCCTATAGTTAAACCTAGCCCTAATCCTAGATCTAACGCTAAATTCAAATCTAACCCTAACCCAAAGCCTAAGCCTAACACTAACACTAGCCCTAACCCTAATGCTAATCTTATAACTAGCCCAAACTCTAAACCTAGGACTAAAACAAACCTGAGCAACAGCCCTAACCCTAAACCTTAACTTAAACCAAACCCTAAAACCACTCCTAGACGTAACCTAAGCCCTAATTCAAGTCCTAACCCTAACCTTAAAACTTATCTTGAATCTGGCTCATATCCTAACACTGACCCTAGCTCTAAAGACCACCCTAAACTTAAACTAAACCCTAACAGTAACACTAGCCCTAATTCAAGTCATAACCCTAACCTTAAATCTAACCCTGACCCTGACTGATATCCTAACAGTCACACTAGCTCTGAACAAAGCCCTCACATTAAACCAAACACTAACAGTAACTCTAGCACTTATTTGAGTCCTAAACCTAACCCTAAAACTAACCCTGATGTTGATTAATATCCTAAAAATAACCCTAGCTCTAAATATTACCCTAACCTTAAACCTAAACCTAACACTAGACCTACCACTAAATGTAACCCTAAAACTAACCCTAATTGTAACCATGGCTCTTACATTAGCCAATGCCCAAATCTAGCCCTAACTCTAACACAAAAAACTATCCCTAATCCAAGCTCTAAAAATATATTTAACCCCAATCCTAACCCTAACCCTAACTCTAGTATTAACCCTAGCTCTAAGGATATCCCTTAACCTAACAAAAACCCTAACCCTAATGGTAACCCTATACCTGTCTCTAATTCTTAGGCTAACCAAAACCCTAACCCTATTAATAGTCCTAACCCTAGCCCTCATTCTATCTCTAACCCTATCCCTAACCCTAATGCTAACCTTGATCCTTATTCTGACACTAACATTAACCCTAGGTCTAAAACTGACTCTAAACATAGACCAAACCCTAACAGTAGCCCTACACCAAAACCAAATTTTAAATCTAGCCTTAACTCTAGTACTAGAAATAAGCATAAACCTAGCCCTAGCCCTAACAAATCCTTAACATAACTCAAACACTAACCCTTAACCTAGTCATAAACCTAGACTTAATTCTGGCTGTAACCCTAACACTAACTCTAACCCAAACATTGACACTGCCTTTAGAGAAAACCTATCTCTAAATCTGACCCTACACAAAAATCTAAACCTAACACTAGACCTAGCCATAGCCTAACCCTACAACTAGCCCTCAACATAACCCTACCACTTACATTACACATAGCCCCAACCCTAGGCCTAAACCTAACACAAAACCTAGAGTGAATCCTAGGCCTAAATAAAGCCTTAAGCATAACCATAACTCTAATTATAGCCCTAACCCTAACCTAACCCTCACCTTAGTCCGAATCCTAGCTCAAAGCCTAAATATTACTATAAACATAAACCTACACCTATCTCCCAATCTACCCCTAACCCTAGCCCTAATCCTAACCTTAACCCTGACCCTAAACATAGCTCTAAACATACCCATTACTCTAAACTAAACCTAACCTTATTGATAATTCTAGGCTTAATGCTATACCTAAACCGAACTGGAAAACTAACCCTAGACCTAACCTTAAACCTCACACTTGCCACAGACCTAACCCTAGCTCAAACCCTAACCCTTACTATAAACCTAAACATAACCATAGCCCTAACTATAAGCCTAAACCTCAATCTAACGTTAAACACAGCCCTAAATCTACATCTAATTGTATACATTGCCCTAACCCTAACCCTATCCCTAATGATATCCCTATCCCTAATCCTAAACCTAACCTTATGAGTACTATGATATTATCCCTAGAAGAAACTCTAAACCTAACTCTCACAGTATCCCTAACGTTGCTCAAAACCTAACCCTTATGCTAAACATAAACCTAAGCCTAACCCTAGTTTTAAGCCTAAACCTAACCCTAATTCAAGACCTATTCTTAACCATAAACCTAACCCTAAAATTAGCTATAATCCTATATATTATATTAACCATAACCCTTACGTTAATGTGAACCCTAGGCCTAATCTTAACCCTATCACTAACCCTAACCCTATCAATTACCCTAAACCTAATGTAATCACTAAACAAAACCCTATCATTACCCTAACACACACCCTATTGCTAATTCAAGCCCTAACCCTAAAACCTAACCTCAAACAAACTCTAACACTGACTCTGACCCTAATAAATCTGCTAGCTCTAAGAATGATTTTACACTAAACCTAACCCTTTCACTAGACCTAGCCATAACACTAAACCTAAAACTATCACCAACAATAACCTTAGATCTGACATTAACCATAGCCCTAATCCTAGCCCTAAACCTAACACAAACCCCAGCCCTTAGCCTAGCCCTAAACCTAGCCTTAATCCTAACCCTAAACCTAACTTTAGGCCTAACCCAAGAACTAACCCTAGCCCTAATCTTAGCACTAATTTAGTCCTATTCATAACCCTAGCCCTAACCCTAGACCGATGACTAACTGTAACATTCACCCTAGAACCATCCGGAGTTCTAACCTTATCCCTTACTGGAACCCTAATCCTAGTGCTAAACCCAGCCCAAACCCTAGCCGTATCATTAGCTCTAGCCCTAACATAGATCTAATTTTAAATCTAAATCAAACCCTAACCCTAAGCCTAACACTAACCCTAACCCTAAATCTAAATCTAAATTTAGCCCTAGCCCTAAAACAAAACTGAGCCATAGCCCTAACCCTAACCCTTAACCTAAACTAACCACTAACCCTAAACCTAACCTTATCTAATTCTAATTTTAAGCTGAAAACTGGAACTAACACTGACCCTGACTCTAACCATAATACTAACCCTAGTCTAAACATCACCATAACCCTAAACCTACACCTAACACTAGTCCTACCACTAACTCTAACTCTAAATTTAAAACTAGTTTTAACCCTGGTACTTACATTAGCCTTACCCCTAACCTTATCATTAACTTTACCCAAAACCTAGCCCTAATCCAAGCCCTAAACTGAGCTTTAAACCTAAACCTAATCCTAACCCTAGCCCTAATCAAAACCATCATACTAGCCCTAACCCTATCCATTGCCATAACCATAACTGTAAGCCTAAACCTAAGCTATCCTTAATCCTAAACCTATGCATTATTCTAAAACAAACCTAAACCCTAAACCTCAAATTATAATTACACAAACACAAACCATAACATTAATTGGAGCCCTAACTTTAAACCTTAACCTATCCCAAACTTCTAACCCGGACTTTGATCCTAATAATACCCCTAGCTGTAAACCTGACCCTAACCATAAACCTAACCCTTACATTACATGCAGCCGTAAACTGAAACCTAAAACTATCTTTAACCATAACCCTAGATCTGATATTAGTTCTAGCTCTAATCTTAGCCCTGACAGTAAAATAAACCATAGCCCTCATGCTAGCCCCAAACCTAACCTTAATCATTACCCTAACCCTAACTATAGCCCTAACCCTAATTCTAACCTTCACCTTATCTCTAAACCTAGCTATAATGCCATTCCTTACCCTATACTTAACCCTAACACTAACTCTAGGCCTAAGGTGAACACTAACCCTAGCCCTAAAACTAGCCCTAATTTAACCCTATCCCTAAACCTAACCCTAACCCTAGCCCTAAGACTAACTCTAACTATCACACTAGCCCTATCCCTACTTCTAAACCTATCCATTACTGTAATCCTAAATCTAGCCCTAACCCTAGCCCTAAAACTACCCATAACCATTGCCAAATCCATATTCCTAGTCCTAGCCCTAGATCTAACCATAACTCTAAATCTAAGACTAAACCTAATCCTAAGCCTAACATTAACACTAGCCTTATCCCTAATGCTAATCATAAAACTAGCCCTAACACTAACCCTTGCAGTAAAACAAAACCAAGGAATAACCCTAACCCTAATCCTTAAGTTAAATCAAACCTTAACACTACACCTAAACCTAACCCTAGCTTTAATTCAAGTCTTAATCTTAAAGTTAATACTAACCCTCACTCTGACTTATATTCTAACACTCACCCTAGTTTTAAACACCACCCTAACCTTAAACCAAACCCTCACAGTAACCCTAGCCTTTATTCAACTCCTAACCCTAACCTGAAAATTACACCTGACCCTATTAACCTAACACCATCACTAGCTCTAAATTTCACCCTAACCTTAAACCTAATCCTAACACTAGAGGTTTAACCTCTAACCATAACCTTAAAACTAACCCTAAAAGCCATACTTCTTACATTAGCCATTGCTGTAACCTTAGCCATAACCCTAACAGAAAAACTAGCCCTAATCCGACCCCTAAATCTAGCTTTAACCCTAACCCTAGCCATAAACCTATCTCTAACCCTATCCCTTACCCTATGCCAAACCCTAAACCTAATTCTAATTCTAATCCTAATTCTAATTCTATTCCTTAACATAACCCAAACCCTAACCCTATTAGTAGCCCTAACCCTAGTCCTCATTATAGCTCTAACCATAACCCAAACCCTAACCCAAACCCTGACCCTTATTCTGACCCTAACACTAATCATAGGTCTAAATCTGAAACTAACTTTAAACCAAAACCTAACACTAGCCCTACTGGTAATCTTATACCTAAACCTAACCCTAACACTAGCCCTGGACTAAATCTAATCCTTATCTATCCATAACTCTAGCCCTAGACCTAAAGAAAACCTAGCCCTAGCCCTAATAATAACCCTTAGCCTAAAGCCAAAAACTAACCCTTCCCCTTGTCTTAACCCAAGTCCTAACTCTGGCTTTCTCATTAACCATAACACTAACTGAAGACAGTCCCTGATACTAAAACTAAACCTAGCCCTAAACATCACCCTAACCATAAACCTATCCCTAAAATGATACTTAGTTCTAACATTAACCCTAATACTAGCTCTAATCATAACAAAGTTCTTATCTTTGTCATAGCCCTAACCTATTGCAAAACCTAGCCCTAACCCAAGCCCTATCCTAGCTTTAACCCTAAAGCTAACCATAACCCTAACCTTAGTCCTAACCCTAAACCTAAGCCTAACACTAGACCTAATCATAAGCATAACACTAGCACTATCACTAGCTCTAACTCTATCCATTACCCTAATGATAACCCTAACACTTCTGCTAACCATAGGCTGAATCCTAAACCGATCCTTAACCCTAACCCTATCCATTACCCTATTCCTAACCTGAAATCTAAACCTAAAACTATCCTTAACCTATCCCTAACCATAATGGTATCTCGAGCGTTAACCCTAAACCTTAATCTAATAAAAACCCTAACTCAGACCATGACCCTAATAATACCCATAGCTCTAAACCTGACACTAACAAGAAACCTGACCATTAAAATAGACCTAGTTATAAACCTAAACCTAAACTCTCCCTAAGTGTAACCCTAGACTTGACATTAGTCCCAGATCTAAACTTAGTCCTAATCCTAACACAAAAATTTAGCCCATATTCTATCCATAAACTTCACCTTGATCATGAACATATCCCTAAAAGTAGCTATAATCCCATCCCTTACCCTAAATCTAACCCTAACCCTAACCCTAACACTAACACTAACCCTAGCCCTAAACCTAGGCCTAACCCTAACACTAACCCTAGCCCTAAACCTAGGCCTAACCCTAACACTAACCCTAGTCCTAATCCCAGCCCTAATAGAGCCCTATCCCTAACCCAACCCTAAACCTAACCCTAAGACTAACTCAAACGCTTGTCCTACCCTTACACCTAGTTGTAACCCTATCCCTTACCATCACCCTATACTTAGCCCTAAACTTAGCCCTTAACCTAGCCCTATCTTTACCCCTAGCTCAAAGCATAGATCTAAACCTAACTCTAAATCTAACCCTAAACCTAAGCCTAAACCTCACACTAACACTAGCCCTAATCCTAAAACTAGCTCTAACTCTACCCCTAGCCCTAAAACACAACTGAATCATAACCTTAACCTTACACCTAGGTCTAACCCTATCTCTAATTCTAGTCCTAACCCTAACCTAAAAGCTAATCTGGACTCTGACTCTGACCCTAACATTAAATCTAGCTATAAACATCATTGTAGCTGTAAATTTAACCCTAACACTAGACATAGCCCTATCCCTGACTCTATCACTAGCTGTAATCCTAACGCTACTTTGTACATTAGCAGTAGCCTTAAACCTAGCCCTAACCTAACAGAAAACCTAGCCTTAATCCAAGTCCTAAACCTAGTTTTTTTGTTAATATTTATTTTTTAGTTTTCAGTGGACAAAACATCTTTATTGTGTTGGTATGTGGTGCTGAGGATCGAACCCAGCACCCTGCACATGCCAGGTGAGCACGCTACTTCTTGAGCAACATCCCCAGCCACTAAATGTAGCTTTAACCCTTAATGTAAATCTAACCCTAACCCCACAAAAAGCCCTAATCCTATACATATCCCTACCCCTAATCTTAGTTCTAACCCTATCCATTACCCTAATGATAACCCATTATGCTAACCCTAGGCCTAACCCTAAACCTACCCATTACACTAAAGCACACCTAAACCCTAACCCTAACCCAAACAAAAGCCCTAATCCTATACATAACCCTACCCCTAATCTTAGGTCTAACCCTATCCATTACCCTAATGATAACCCTTATGCTAACCCTAGGCCTAACACTAACCCTATTCATTATATTAAACCACACCTAACCCCAAAACCTAACACTTTCATTACCTTAACCCAAAACCCTAATGATAATTCAAGCCCTAAACCTAAACCCTAACCCAACCCAAACCCTCACCTTTATCCTGACCCTAATAATAACCCTAGCTCTAAAACTGACCCTTAGTATACACCTAACCCCTACACTGGACCAAGCCATAAACCTAACACTAAATATATCCCTAACTGTAACCCTAGACCTGACATTAGTTCTAGCCCTGATACTAGCCCTAACCCTAACACAAACATTAGCCCTCATCCTAGCCCTAAACCTAGCTTTAATCATAACCCTAAACTTAACCCAAACCCTAACCCAAATAGTAACACTTGCCCTAGCCCTCAACCTAGCTATGACTCAATACCTTACCCTAAATGTAATCCTAACTCTAACCCTAACCCAAGGCCTAAACCTAACACTATCACTAGCCCTAATTTATCCCTATCCCTAACCCTAACCCTAATCCTAACCCTAGCCCTAAGACTAACTCTAACTCTCATACTAGCCCTATGACTAGTTCTAACCCTACTACTTATCATAATCCTAAACCTAACCCAAACCTTAGTCTTAACCCTTGCCCTATCTTTAACCCTAGCCCTACCCATAGATCAAAACCTAACTCTAACTCTAACTCAAAGCCTAAGCCTAACCATTGTCAATACATTTATATTTAGACTCTGTGTTTACAGATGTTGGGTTCAATTATTATTTAGAATATAGTCATTAGTTTCATAAAAGGCATACCATTTCTCATGGTATATAGAGAACTGAGGGTCAGGGGTAGGATGCTATGTTAAGGGGGAAAGGAATGAGGATACGTGATTAATCTAACTTAGCAACTTTGGAAGAGAACTCTAATGAATAGACAGGGGTAATTTATGGAAGAAGGTATAAATTCAAACTCCTTATCCATATTCATAAAATTACCCTATGTATAAACACTAAATCTAGTAGGCTGAAAGTGGGATAGAGGGAGAAAGAAAAAAGAAGAAGAAATAACAAGGAAAGAAAGAAAGATAGGGAGAAAGAAAATAAAAGCAAATAAAGAGGTGGTGAGGTGGGGCCTATGCAATTCCTCTATATTATACAATTCTAGTTATTCATTTTTTAAAGTTCAATTTCATGGAAAGTTCTTGATTTCACATATGTTGAGGTTGTGAGGACCAGAGGAGGAAGGGTAGAGGAGAATGAATGAGAAGAGTAAGAAAAGAAAAATAAGAAAGAAAAAAGTCTCTCATAACTCTGTTTTCTTTTCTTGCAGTAGGTGGAGTCATTGATTCCTACCTTGAGTCACTGTGCTCAGGGTGGTGGAGGTAGCCAGGGTGAGAGGGCTTGAGCTTCTACCTGGAGCCATCCTACTCATAGTCTCTGAATTGGAAACCAGGTGCCTGTACAGTTGCTATTCTACATTGATAGCTACACCCCGCCAAAAGCTTGTGAGAAAAATCTTGTGTTATCACAGCTGGAGGTAAGGGAGTTGGAAACCGGGTACTTGTTAAGCTGCAGAACCAAGCTGATAGCCATGCCCACTGATAGATGGCCAGTAAAGTTTTGCAAGATGGATTCCATCTATTACCCATGTATGGTGTTTGGTGAGGTGGGTGGTTCTGGAGTGCATTTGTGCTGTGTCCAGATCTCAGTCTGGTGACATGCAAGCAAAGCCTCTGTGTTCTGTGCTGCCTTCTCTCTGTGCAGAGAGCGCCTGTGTGGCTGAGACTGCTGTCTGTCCCCAGAGAAACTGCGAAGCCAACCCTTCCATCTGCGCTGAGAGCACCCATGCATTCCTAGTTTTCTTCAAATTTCTATGATACTGGGCATGGTTCATCTTTTACTTAGCCTTACTATGCTCCACAGGTTTGGGCCTTGTCAGTTCAATGGTTCGCTGTCAGAAACAGTTTGTATTTTAAGGTTTCCCTTCATTATGGCTTCTTGATGTGAATGAAAATTGAGCTGGAGATCAAAGAGGGTTGGCAGGAGGTGCTTGAAACTTCACACAATCAGTTCTTAGTGGGCACTTTCTGGTTTCTTTCTTTCTTTTTTTTTTTTTTTTTTTTTTTTTTGAATGTAGGCCAAAGATGAAGCATGCAAAAGAAATTGTATCTGAGAGCCCTTAAGGAGAAAACAGAGAAACATGTATGTACTGAAATAAGTCTCCCAAAAATTTGACCAGATTTCTTTAATACTACACAGTATTCATATTTTAGCTTGCTTCACTAGGCTCCCCAAGGTTGGCAACTCTAGGATCAGTGGTTCTCTAAACAGGTAAGGGACAGTGTTACAGTTAGGGTTGGGACTAGCTTTAGAGCTAGTGTTAGGGTTAGAGTTTGTTTTTTTCAAATTTATTTGATACTGGGAAGATTTATCTTTTACCTAGCCTTCCTATGTGCTTCAGTTTGGGGCCTTCTCGGTTCAGTGGTTAGCTGTTGGGAATAATTTGTTTTTAATGTCTCACTGCATTTTGACTTATATGGGCAAATGAGAATTTAGCTGGAAATTAGACAGTTGGTGCTAGCTGGTTGAAACTTCACATACTCAATCAGTTGTCTGTGGGCACTCTCTGGTTTCTTCCTTGTAAAAGTATTGATAAGCTGAGTCATGCAATACAAGCTTATGCAAGAGTACTTTAGGAGAAAACAGAGCAATATGCATGTACTGAAACATCTCCCCAATTATTTGGTCATATTTCTTTGATACTTTGCAGGATTCATATGTAAGCTTGCCCCACTAGTCTCCCCAAGTTAAAACTTTTATGATCAAAGGTTCTCTTAACAGGTTAGGCTTAGGGTTATTGTTAGAGTTAGGGTTAGAAATAGTGTTAGGGTTAGAGTTAGTGTTTTTCAACTTTTTGGATACTGGACAGGATTTATCATTTTACTATTCTTAGTATGCTCCACGTTTGGGCCTCCGAGTAGAAGGGCTTGCTCTCAGGAGCAGTTTTAATTTTCATGTTTTACTTCATTTTGCCCTATAGGGGTGAATGGAAATGGAGCTGGACTCAACAGGGTTTGTGCTAGCTGCTTGACACTTTACACACTCAATCAGTTCTCAGGACACATTCTCTCATTTTTTTTTTTTTTTTTTTTTTTTTTTTTTTGTGAAAGTAGACCAAAGCTGAATTAGAAAGAAACAGCTTTATCTGTGAGCACTTTAGGAGCAAGCTTCATTTTTTTTTTTACATGGATCACTTTGATATTGTACAGGATTCATCATTTTCCAAGTCTTAGTAGGATCCCCAATTTTGGGACTTAAAGGTTTGCCAGTTCACTGTCAGGATAAATTTGAATTTTTAGGTTTCACTTTATTATGGCCTACTGATGTAAGTGAAAATGGAGCTGGAAATCAACCAGCGTTTTTGCTAGCTGATTGAAACTTCACACTCTCAATCAGTTCTCTGTAAGGATGCTCTGGTTTTATCTGTGAAAGTATCCCAAAGTTGAAGCATGCAAAAACAACACTATGTGAGGGCATTTTTAGAAGACAACAGGAAAATATGCATGTACTAAACTACCTCCCCCAATTATTTGGTCAGATTTTTTTGATACTGGGAAGGATTCATTTGTTAGCTTTCCCCACTAGGCTCCTCAAATTTGAGACTTCTATGATCAAAGGTTTTCAAAACAGTTTAGGTTAGATTTACGTCTAGTGTTAGGGTTAGAGTTTGTCTTTTTCAATTTTTTTTGATACTGGGCAGGATACATTTTTACCAAGCCTTACTATGTTCCCCAGGTTTCAGCCTTCTCGGTTCAATTTTTTGCTGACAGGAACAATTTGTATTTTATGGATTCACTTCATTTTGACCTACATGGGTAAATGGACATGGAGCTGGAAATCAAACAAGGTTCATGCTAACTGCTTGAAACTTCACACACTCAATCAGTTCTCTGTGGGCACTCTCTGGTTTGTTCCTTGTGAAGTTAGTAATAAGGTGAAGCATGCAATACAAATTTATCTGTGAACACTTTGGGAGAAAACAGGGAAATATGCATGTACTGATATAGCTCCCCAAATTATTTTGTCAGATTTCTTTGAAACTGCCCATGATTAATCTGTAAGCTTGCCCCACTAGACTCCACAATTTTGAAACTTCTATGATCAAAGATTCTCTAAACAGATTAGGTTTAGGGTTAGACTTAGTGTTAGGACTAGGTTTAGACCTGGTGTTAGGGTTAGAGTTAGTTTTTTAAAAATTTCTATGATACTGGGAAGGATTCAACTTTTTCCTATTTTGACTATACTCCAAATGTTTGGGCCTCCTACATAAAAGGGTTTTCTCCCAGGAACAGTTTCAATTTTCATGTTTCTCTTCTTTTTGCCCTATAGGGGTGAATGGAAATGAAGCTGGAAATCAAACAGGGTTTGTGCTAGCTGCTTGAAACTTCACACACTCAATCAGTTCTCAGTTAGTATTCTCTGGTTTGTTTCCTGTGAAGTATGCCTAAGCTGAAGGAGAAAGAAACAACTTTATCTCTGAGTGCTTTAGGAGCAAGCAAAATATACATGTACTGAAAGGGCTTCAAATATTTTTGGTCAGATTACTTTGATACTGTACAGGATTCATCTTTGACCAACCTTAGTAGGCTTCTTAAGTTTGGGCCTTCAAGGTTCAATGGTTCAATGTCAGGAACAGTTTGAATTTTTAGTTTTCACTACATTATGACCTATAGGTGTGAACAGAAATGGAGCTGGAATTCAAACAGGGTTGGTGCTAGCTGCATGAAACTTCACCCACTCAATCACTTCACTTTGGGCATGCTCTGGTTTGTTCCTTTTGAAAGTACCTTAAGCCAAAGCATGAAAAAAAAATTATCCAAGAGCTCTTTAGGAGAAAATAGGGGAAATAGGCATGTACTAAAACACCTTCCCCAATTATTGGTCAGAATTTTTTATACTGGGTAGGATTCAACTATTACCTTTCTCTACTAGACACCCCAATTTTTTGACTTTTATGATCAAGCTCTATAAACAGGAAAGGTTTAGTTTTAGAATTAGGGTTAGGGCTAGGGTTAGAACTAATGTTCGGTTTAGAGTTAGTTTTGTTCAAATTTCTTTGATACTAGTCAAAATTAATCTTTTACCTAGCATTACCATCTTTCCCAGCTTAGGCCTTATCAGTTCAAGGTTCACTGTCAGGAAAAGTTTGTGTTTTAAGGTTCCACTTCATCTTGACCTCTATGCCTTAGGGTTAGGGTTAGAGCTATTGCTCGTTTTTTTTTTTTTTTTTTTTTTTTTTTTTTTTTTTTTTTTTTGTGGGCGGGTTGGCTAGGGCTTGGGTTAGGACTATATTTTGAATTAGTGTTAGGGTTAGGGCTAGTGTTAGGGTGAGGTTTAGGCTTGGGTTAGTGTTAGATTTAGAGTTAGGGTTAGATCCAGGGTTAGGATTAAGGCTAGGGTTATTTTTACAGTAAGGGATAGGGTTAGAACTAGGGAAACGGCCAGGACAAGAGTTAGATTTAGGGTTAGATTTGGGGTTAGGGTGTGGATTCTGGCTAGTCTTAGGATTAGGTTTAGTGTAAAGTTAATGTTTCAAAAAGGGTTAGGGCTATGGTGAGGTCTAAGTTTATTGTTAGCTCTTGGGATACATTTGTGGTTATGGTTAAGTTTAGTGTAAGGGATAGAGTTACAGTTAGGTTTGGGGTTAGGGTTAGGGTAATTGACAGGATTAGAAGTATAGTTTTAGCTAGGATTAAGGTTAGGACAAGAGCTAGGATTAGGGTTATGGTTTAGGATACTGCTAGTGTAATGCTTAGGGTAAGTGTTTGGCTTTGAGTTAGGGTTAGGTCTAACGCAAGGGTTAGTGTTAGGGTTAGTGTTAGGGCTAGGGTTAGGGTTATACGTAGGTCTATGTTTAGGCCTTGGATTATGGCTAGGTTTTGTGTTAGGTTTAGGGCTAGTTTTAGGACTATGGTTATGGTTGGGGCTACTGTTAGGGTTAAAATTAGGGTTAAAATAGTGTTAGGGTTAGGATTATGTTTGGGGCTAGTATTAGGGTTAGGGTTATGGCTAGGTCTAGTGTTAGGACTAGGTTTTGGGTTAGGGTCAGGTTTAGAGATAGATTAATGTTAGGGTCAGGGTCAGTGTTCCAGATATTATTAGAGTTTGGATTAGAGCCAGAATTAGGACTTGTGTTAGGTCTCGGGGTGGGGTAAGTGTTTAGTTTAGGTTAAGGATTATTGTTAGGGCTAGAGCTAGGCTTTTGTTTAGGTCTAGGGCTAGATTTAGAGCTATATTTAGGATTAGTTTTGAGTCTAGATCAAAGTGTTAGGGTTAGGTATAAGTATAGGCTTACCGGTAGGGCTAGTGTTAGGGTTTAGTTGAGGGTTAGGGTAAGGTTTAGACCTAGGATTACTGTTAGGATCAGAATAAGGGTCAGGTTTAGGGTTAAAACTAGAATGAGGGCTAGGTTTAGGACTAGCAATACTGTTAGTGTTTAAATTAGGCTAAGGTTCAGGGTTAGGACTTGGGTTAGCATTTGGTTTAGGGTTTGGCTTAGGGTAAGAGATAGGGTTAGAGCTAGGGTTAGGGCTTTGGTTAGGGTTAGGGTTAGGGCTAGTGTTAGGGTTCAGATTAGGGTTTAAGCTAGGATGAGGACTAGAATTAAGTGTTAGGGGTAGGGCTAGCGTTTTGATAATGACGAATGTATGAACTAGGGTTATGATTAGGGCTAGTTTTAGGGTTAGGGTTAAGGCTAGGTCTGGTGTTAGGGTTAATTTAAGGTTAGGGTGATGTTTAGAGCTAGGATTAATGTTAGGATCAGTGTCTGGTTCAGGGTTATTTTTAGAGTTAGGATTAGGGCTAGGTGTAGGTTTATGGTTCGGTTTAGGTTAAAGCTTAGGGTTAGGGATAATTCTTGGTTTTGTTTTAAGACTAGGGATAGGGTTAAATCAAGTTTTAGGATTAGCATTATTGTTAGGGCTAGTGTTAGAGTTTGGATTAGGATTATGGTTATGGTTAAATTTAGAGTTAGGTTTAAATTAAGATTTAGATTTAGATCCAGGGTTGGGCAAGGGATAAGGATAGCATTAGGGCGAGGGCTAGGGCAAGATTTAGCATTAGTCTTAAGGCTAGGTTTAGGGTTAGGATAGGACTAAATTAGTGTTAGTGCTAGCCTTATTTTTAGGGTTAGGACTAGGATTAGGGCAAGGGTTATGTTTATGTTTAAGATTATGGTTAGGTTTAGGGTTATGGCTAGGTTTAGGTAATGGATGGGGTTATAGCTACATTTAGGGCTAGGGCATGTGTTAGAATTAGGGTTAAACCTCTGGTTATGATTTGGTTTATGATTCAGGCTAGGTTTAGGGCTAGGTTTAGGGCTAGGGCTAATGTCAGGTCCAGCTTTAAAGTTAAAGATAATTTTAGGGTTAGGTTAACTGTAGTGTAAGGGTTAGGTTCAGGGTTAGGGACAGGTTTAGAGCTAAGGGTATTGTTTGGGTCAGGGTCATGATTAGTGTTTGGGATAGGTTAAGGTTTAAATTTAGGGCTCGAATTAGAATAGGGTTAGAATTGGAGTAACTATATAATAAGGTTAAGTTTGAAGTTAGGTTCAGGGTAATGTATAGGGTTAGAACTAGGTTTAGAGCTAAGTTTATGGTTATTATTATTGCTAGGTTTAGGGTTACAGTTAGGGTTAGGGTTAAACGTCAGTTTAGGGCTCAGATTAGGCTAGGTTTGGGGTTAAGTTAGGGCTAGGGTTAGGGTTATGGCTAATGTAAGTACTAGGATTACAATTAGGGCTAGTTTTAGGGTTAGGGTTAGGGCTAGGTCTAGTGTTATGTTTAAGGTGATGTTTAAAGCCAGGGTTAGTGTTAGTGACAGAAGCAGGGTTAAGGTTAGTTTTAGGGTTCTGCTGAAAACTAGAATTAGGGCTAGGGTTAGGGCTAGGTTTAGGGTTAGGTTTGGTTTAGGTTAAGGGTAAGGTTTAGGGTTATGGCTTGGTTTTGTATTAGGGCTAGGGCTAGAGTTAGGGCTAGTTTTAGGAGTAGCGTTAAAGTTACGGTTAGGGTTAGTGTTATGTTTAGGCTTAGGCTTTGCATTAGGGTTAGATTTAGAGTTAAGGTTAGATCTAGGGTTAGGGCTAGGGCTAAGGAAATGGCTAGCGTTAGGCCTAGGGTTACGGCTAGGTTTAGAGTTCCAATAAGAGATAGGGTTAGAACTAGTTTTAGGGCTAGGGATAGAGTTAGACTTAGTTTTAGGGCTAGGGTTAGTGTTAGGGTTAGGGACAGAGCTAAGTTAGGTCTAAAATTAGGGATAGAGTTGGTTTAAGTTAGGCCTGGGTTTAAAGTTAGGGTTATGATTAAGGCTATGTTTAGTGCTAATATGGGCTAAGTTTTGTGTTTGGGTTAGAGCTAGGATTATATCTAGGTCTAATGTCAGGTCTAGGGTTATGGTTATGGATAGTTTTAGGGTTAAGTTTTGGCTAGGTCTAATGTAAAGATTAGGTTTAGGGTAAGGGATAGGTTAGGGCTAGGGGGATTATTAGGGTCAGAGTCATGGTTAGCATTTCTTTTATGTTTGAGTTTATGGTTAGGGCTCAAATTAGAATTAGAGTTACGGTTAGTGTAATGATAGGGTTAGATTTAGGGTTCAGGTTAGGTTTAGAATAATTGATAGGGTTGTGGTTAGTGATAGTTTTAGGTTTAGGCCTAGGGTTAGAATTAGGGAAAGGGTTATGTTTAGGGTTAGAGTTAAGGTTAGGGCTAGGGTTATTGTTAGGATTAGTCTTGAGATAGGATTAGGCCTAGCATTAGCATTAGTATATGGGTTATTATTAGGCTAATGGATAGAATTAGAGCTAAGTTTATAGCTAGAATTATGGTTAGGATTAGGTCTTGAGTTAGTGTTAAGGTATGGGTTAGAACTAGGGTTAGGGTTAGTGTTATGATTATTGTAAGAGTTAGATTCTGAGCTATGATTAGGTTTAGAGCTAGGGTTAGGTTCAGGGTTATGTTTAGGGATTGGATTATGGTAGTTTTAGGGTTAGGGTCAGGATTAGGGGAATGGTTATAATTAAGTTTAGGTTTAGGGTTAGGGTAAAAAAATATGGTTAGATGTAAGTTTAGGGTTAGGGACAGGGCTGGATTTAAGTTTATGGTTTAGGTCTAGGGTTTGATTTATGGTTAGGGCTCTAGCCAATATTAGTTTAGGTTTAGGTCTAGGGTTAGTTTTCTGTTTAGGGTTAAGATTATGGTTGGGGTTAAGACTTGGGTTACAATTAGGGTTAGGGTAATGGGTAAGTTTAGAGCTAGGTTTAGGGCTTGTGTTAAGGTTAGGATTAGGACTTGGTTTAGGGTTAGATTCAGGGATAGTTCTAGGTGTATATTTATATTAAGGGTTAGGTTTTGAGCTAGGTTAGGACTAAGGTGAGGGTTAGGTTTTAGTTAGGGCTAGGGTTAGGGTTATGGTTATGCTCAGGGCTAGGTTAAGGCCTAGAATTAGCTCTAGGTTTGTGTTACGTTTAGGCCTAGGGTTAAAGCTGATTGTAATGTAAGAGCTCGGATTATGATTAGGACTAGTTTAAGGGTTAGGGTTTGCCAAGATCCAGTGTTAGGTTTAGATTTTCAGTTAGGGTAAGGTTCAGAATTAGGTTTACTGTTAAAGGCAGAGTCAGTGTTTGGGTTAGAGTTCAAGTTAGGTTTGCAGCCAGAATTAGGAGTAGTTTTAGGTGTAGGGGTAGGGTTAGTGTTTGTGTTAGAATAAGGGTTATTGTTAGGCCTAGCGCTAGGTTTTTGCTTAGGTCTAGGTCTAGAGATAAGGCTAGATTTTTGATTAGGTTTTGGTCCAGGGTTAGTGTTAGGTTTTAGTCTATTGTTAGGGTCAGGTTTAGAACTATGTGTTTGTGTTAGGGTGAGGATAAGGGTCAGGGTTAGTGTTCGGGTTTGCAATAGAATTAGAGATAGAATGAAGGCTAGGGTCAGGACTATTAATAAGGTTAGATTTTGGTTCGCCTAAGGATTAGGCATAGGTCTAGGATTACCATTAGGTTTAGGGTTATTCATAGGGCAATATATATCCTTAGAGCTAGGGTTAAGGCTAGATTTGGGGTTAGGGTTCAATCTAGGTTTAGGGCTTGGATTAGGGCTAGGTTTTGGGTTAGGATTAGGGCTAATGATAGGGCAATGGCTAATGTAAGAACTAGGGTTACAATGAGGGTTAGTTTTAGCATTCAGGTTAGGGGTAGGTCTAGTGTTATGGTTAGGTTTAAAGTTAGTATGATGTTTTGAGCTAGGGTTAGTGTTAGGATATGAGTCAGGGTTAGGGTTAAGGTTAGGACTCGAATTAGAAATAGGTTTACTTTTAGGTTTTATTGTAAGTTTCGGATGGTGTTTAGAGCTAGGGTGAGTGTTAGGATATGAGTCAGGGTCAGGGTTAGATGTAAGGTTAGGGTTAGGATTGAAATTAAGGCTATGGTTAGGTCTATGTGTAGTGTTATGGTTTGGTTTAAGTTAAGGTTTATAGTTAGAGCTAGTGCTCAGTTTGTTTTACTGCTAGAGTTAGGGTTAGGGCTAGTTTTAGTGTTTGACTTAGGCTTAGGGTTAGGGTTAGATTTTGAGTTAGGGTTAGATATAGTGTTAGGGATAGGACTAAGGATAGAGCAAGGGTTAGGGCTAGGGATAGGGTTATGGTAATGGACAGGCTTAGAATGAGGGATAGGGATAGTTTAAGGATTAGAGTTAGTCTTAGGGCTAAGGTTAGGGTTAGGTTTAGGTATGAGTTAGTGATATGGCCATTGTTAGGGTTTGCTCTAAGTTTAGCGTCAGTTTTAGACCTAGGGTTTGTGTTAGGGTCAGAATAAGGGTCAGGGTTAGTGTAAGGGTTGGGGATAGGATTAGAGGTAGAATGAGAGCTAGTTTCAGGACTTTTAATAGGGTTCGAATTTTGGTTAGCCTAAGGATTATGGATAGATCTAGATTTACCATTAGGTTTATGGTTTTACTTAGATAAGAGAGAGAGTTAGAGCTAAGTTTAGGGCTAGAGTTAGAGTAGGATTAGGGTCAAAGTAAGGTTTAGGTTTTGGATTAGGGCTAGTTTTGTGTTAGGGTTAGGACTAGGGATAGGACATTCACTAATATAAGAACTAGGTTTACAATTAGGGTTTCTTTTAGGGTTAGGGTTAGGGGTAGTTTTAGTGTTAGGATTTTGTTTAAGGTTAGGGTGATATTTAGATCTAGAGTTAGTTTTAGGATATGAGTCATGGTCAGGGTTAGTGTTAGGACTCACATAAGGTTTAGGATTACTGTTAAGTTTTGGTTTAAGTTTAGAATGGTGTTTCAAGCTAGGGTGAGTTTAGCATATGAGTCAGTGTCAGGTGTACTTTTAAGGTTAGGGTTAGGACTCAAATTAAGGCTATGATTAGGTCTAGGTGTCGTGTTAGGGTTTAGTTTAAGTTAGGTTTAGGTTTAGGGCTTTTGCTCAGTTTTGATTTACTGCTAGTGGTAGGGTTAGGGCTAGTTTTATGATTAGCATTATGATTAGGTTTAATGTGAGCATGAAGCTTAGGCCTAGGTTTAGGGCAAGGACTAAGGATTGAGCAAGGGTAAGGGCTAGGGTTAGGGTTATTGTAAGGGCTAGGATTAGAACTAGTGATAGGGCTTGTGTGTGAATTATTTGTTAGTCTTAGGGCTAAGGATATGGTTAGTGTGAGGAATAGGGCTAAATTAAGGCTAGGATTAGGTCTATGGTTAGTGTTCATATTAAGCATAGAATCAGGGTTAGATTTAGGATTTAGTTTAGGGTAAGGGATGGTGTTATGCTAGTTTTAGAGGTAGGGCAATGTTTACAATAAGGGTTAGGATTAGGGTTATGATTAAGGCTAGGTTTAGGGCTAGGATGAGGGTTAGAGTTTGTTTTAGGATTAGGGCTAGGATTAGGAGTATGGCTAATTTCAAGTCTAGAATTAGGTTTAAAGATAGTTTTAGGGTTAGGATTATGGGTATATCTACTGTAAGGTTTCAGTTTAGGGTTAGGTTCAGGTTTAGGGCTCTGGGTATTATTAGGGTGAAGGTCTAGATTAGGGTTTGGAATAGGTTAAGCCTTAAAGTTAGGGATTGAATTAGCATTAGGGTAAGTGTTTGGGTAATGATAGGGTTAGAATTAGGGTTCATGTTAGGTTTAGGGAAATGGTAGGGATAGGATTAGATTTAGGGTTAGGTTTAAGCCTAGGGTTAGCATTAGGGTTAGGGTTATTTTTATGATAATGGATAGGGTTAGGGCTAGGGTTATGGTTATGATTAGGGCTAGGTTTAGGGTTAGGGTTAAGGTTAAAGCTTGGGTTAGGGCTCAGATTAGGGCTATGATTTTGGGTAAGTTAGTGCTAGGGATAGAATTATGGCTAATGTAATTACAAGGGTTATGATTAGGGCTAATTTTAGGGTTAAGATTAGGGCTAGGTTTAGTATTAGGGTTAGTGTTAGGATTAGGATGATGTTTAGAGCTAGGATTAGTGTTAGTGTCAGAGTCAGTGTCAGGGTGAGTTTTAGGGTTCAGCTTAAACCTCAAATTAGGGCTAGGGTTAGGGGTAAGTAAATGGTTAGGGTTTGGTTTAGTTTAAGAGGTAAGGATAGAGCTCATGGCTCAGTTTTGTATTACATCTAGGGCTAGAATTAGGGCTACTTTTAGGATTAGTGTTAAGGTTAGGGCTAGTGTTATGATTAGGCTTAGGCTTCGTGTCAGGGTTAGATTTAGAGATATATTATGATCTAAGGTTAGTGCTTGGGCTATGGATAGGGGAAGGTTTAGGACTAAGTTTAGGGCTAGGGTTAGGGTTATGTTAAGGGATAGGTTTAGAACAAGTGATAAGGCTATTGTGAGAGTTAAATTTATTCTTAGGTCCAGGGTTATGGGTAGGTTTAAAGAGAGGTTGAAATTAGGGCTAATATTAAGGCTAGGGTTAGTATTGGGGTTAGAGCTAGTGTTAGGTTTAAGGTTAGGATTAATCTAGGTTTAGGGCTAGTATAAGGGCTGGGGTTTTTGTTAGGTTTGAGGCTAGGATTAGGGCTAGGGCTAATGTCAGGTATGGGGTTACGGTTGAGGAGAGGACAATTTTAGGATTAGGTTTATGGCTAGGTCTAGTTTAAGGGTTAGGTTTAGGGTTAAGGGTCAGGTTTAGAGTTAGGGGAATTATTAGGGTAAGGATCAGGTTAGAGTTTGGTTGATGTTAGGGTTTAGAGTTAGGGCTCAAATAAGCATTACGTTCAGGGTTAGGGTAATGATAGGTTTTTGTTTAGGGTTCAGGTTAGGTTTACAGTAATTGATAGGATTAGGTTTAGCGATAGGGTTTGTGTTAGGCCTAGCATTAGCATTAGGGTAAGGGTAATGTTTCGCATAATGGATAGGGTTAGAGTTAAAGTTCGGGCTAGGTTTATGGTCAGGAATAGGTATTGAGTTAGGGTTAGGGTTAGGGTTAGAACTAGGGTTAGTGTTAGGGTTATTTTCAGCATAAGGGTTAGGTTTTGATCTAGGGTTAGGGCTAGGGTGAGGGTTAGGTTTAGAGTTACTTCTATGGATAAGATTAGAGCATGGTTGGGGTTAGGATTGGATTAGGGCTAACATCATCATTAGGGTTAGGGTTAGGGTTAGAATAATGGATATGGTTAGATGTAGGCATAGGGTAATGGTTAGTGTTAGATTGAGGTTTAGGTTTAGGGTTAGGTCTATGGTTATGTTTAGGTTTATGGTAAGTGTTAGGATTGAGGTATAGTTAGGTCTATGGCAAGTGTGAGGTTTAAGGTTAGGTCTAGTGTTAGTTTTCAGGTTATGTATAAGGTTAGGGTTAGGCCTAGGATTATCAATAGTTTTAGGGTTAGTTTTAGGGTAATGGGTAGGTATAGAGCTAGGTTCAGGGCTAGGGTTAAGTTTAGGATTAGGGCTAGTGTTAGGAGTATATTTAGGGGTAGGTGTAGATTTATGTTTATGATAAGTTTCAGGCTTTGAGCTAGGGTTAGGACTAATTAAGTGTTAGGTTAGGGTTAGTATTAGGGTTAGTGTTATGCTTAGTCCTAGGGTTAGCACTAGGTTTTGTGTTAGGTTTAGGCTTAGGGTTAGGGATTTGGGTAATGTAAGAGCTAGGGTTATGATTAGGGCTAGTTTGAGGGTTTGGATTTTGGCTAGGTCAAATGTTAGGTTTATATTTTTGGTTAGGGTCAGGTTTAGAGTTAGGTTTACTCTTAAAGGCAGGGTCAGTGTTTGGGTTTGAGTTAGAGTTAGGGTTACAGCCTGAATTAGAACTAGGTTTAGGTCTAGTGGTAGGGTTAATGTTTGTGTTATATTAAGGGTTACTTTAAGGCCTAGGAATAGGTTTTTGTTTAGGTCTAGGGTTAGAGTTAAGGCTAGATTTAGGATTTGGTTTACTTCTAGGGCTAGTGTTATGGTTTGGTTTAGGGTTAGGGCCAGATTTAGATCTAGGTTTAGTTTTAGGGTTAAAATTATGGTCAGGTTTAACATTAGGGTTTGGAATAGGGTTAGAGCTAGAGTGAGGGTAGGGTTATGACTATTAATAGGGTTAGGGCTTTGGTTAGCTTAAGGATTAGGGATAGGTCTAGGGTTACCATTAGGGTTAGGGTTACACTTTGGGTAAGGGATAGGATTAGGGCTAGGGTTAGGGCTAGATTTAGGGTTAGGGTTAGGGTTTAATCTAGGTTTAGGGCTCACATTAGGGCTAAATTTTGTGTTAGGCTTAGGGCTAATGTTATGGCAATGGATAATGTAAGAACTAGGTTACAATCAGTGTTAGGGGTAGGGGTAGGTCAAGTGTTAGGGTTAGGTTTAATGTTAGGGTGATATTTATAGCTAGGTTATTATTAGGATATGATTCAGAGAAAGTGTTAGTTTTAGGGTTAGGGTTAGGACTCAAATAAGTTCTATGATTACTTTTAGAGTTCAGTTTAAGGTGAGGGCAGTCTTTAGAGCTAGGGTGACTCTTAGGATATGAGTCAGCATCAGGGTTAGTTTTAAGATTAGGTTTATGACTCAACTAAGGCTAGGGTTACTGTTAGTGTTTGGTTTAATTTTAGGGTGGTGTTTAAAACTAGGGTGAGTGTTAGGATATGATTCGGGGTCAGGGTTAGTTTAAGGTTATGGTTAGGACTCGAATTAGGGCTTGGGTTAGGTCTAGGTGTAGTGTTAGGGTATGGTTTTAGTTAAGGTTTAAGATTCGGACTATTGCTCAGTTATTTTTAGAAAGAGAGAGAGAGAGAGAGAGAGAGAGAGAGAGAGAGAGAGAGAGAGAGAAAATTTTTTAATATTTTTATTTTTTAGTTTTTGGTGGACACAACATATTTTTTAATTATATTTTTATTGTTGCTGAGTATCAAACCCAGCACCCCACACATGCCAGGCAAATGCGCTACCACTTGAGCCACATCCTCAGCCCCTATTGCTCAGTTTTGTTTTTGTCCTAGGTTATATGATTTGCATTACCATTAGGGCTAGTGTTTGTGTTAAGCTTAGGCTTAGGGTTAGGTTAAGACTTGGAATTAGGGTTAGATCTACAGTTAGGGCTAGGTCTAAGGAGAGGGCAAGGGTTAGAGCTAGGTTTAGGGTTATTGTAAATGATAGGGATAGAACTAGGGAAAAGACTAGGGTAAGAGTTAGAGTTTGTCTTAGGGCTAGGGTCATGGTTAGTTTTAGGGATAGGGCTAAATCAGGGCAAGGATTTAGACTAGGGTTAGTGTTCATCTTAGGCCTAGCATTAGGGCTAGTTTTAGGGTTAAGTTTAGATAAGGGGTGTGTTATAGTTAGGTTTAGAGACAGAGTGAGGGTTATAATTAAGATTAAGGCTAGTGTTAGGGTTAGGCTTATGATTAAGGCAAGTTTTAGGGCTAGGGTTTGTTGTAGGGTTAGGTCTAGAATTAGGGCAAGGGATGATGTCAGGTCAAGTGTTACAGTTAGGAGTAGATTTAGGATTAGGTCTATGTCTTAGTCTAAGGTAAGTGTTAAGTTTAGGGTAAGGGTCAATTTTAGAGCTAGTGTTCTTTTTAGGTTCAGGGTCAGGGTTATGGTTTGTATTAGGTTAAGATTTAGGGATAGGGCTCAAATGAGCATTAGGGTTAGAGTTAGGATTAGGGTAATGAATAGGGTTAGGTTTAGGGTTCACTTTAGGTTTAGGGTAATGGAGATATTTAGGGTTTGTGATAGTGTTAGGGTTAGGCCTATGGTTAGCATTAAGAATAGGGTTATCATAAGGGTAATGTATAGGTTAGGGTTAGGTCTAGGGTTAGGGTTTTTGTTAGGGATAAGGCCAGGGTTATGTTTAGGCCAAACGTTAGGCTTTGAGTTATGGTTATGTCTAAGGTGAGAGTTAGGCTTAGGGTTATGGCTTGGTTTAGGGTTGTGGTTATGCTTATGGTAGGTTTAGGCTTTGGATTATGGCTAGGTTTTGAATTATTTTTAGCTCTAAGGTTAGTGCTATGGGTAATGTAAGATCTAGTGTTCTAATTAGGGGTAGTTTTAGGGTTAGGGTTATGGCTAGTTCTAGTGTTAGGTTTAGATTTTGGTTTAGAGTCATTTTTAGAGCTAGGTTTAGTGTTAGTGTTAGGGTCAGTGTTCAGATTAGAGTTAGGGTGAAAGCCAGAATTAGGAGTAGGTTAGGTCTGGGGGTAGTGTGATTGTTTGGTTTAGGTTAAGGGTTATTATTAGGGCTAGGACTAAGTTTTTGTTTAGGTCTAGGGCTAGAATTATTGCTAGATTTAGAATTTGGTTTAGGTCTGGGGATAGTGTTAGGGTTAGGTTTAGATAAAAATTCACTGGTAGGGCTAGTTACAGGCTTCAGTTTAGGGTTAGGGTAAGGTTTAGACCTATAAGTAGTGTTATGGTCAGAATAAGTGTGAAGTTTAGGGTTAGGTTTTGGGTTAGGTTTAGAGCTAGAATGAGGACTGGGTTTTGGACTAGTAATAGGGTTAGTGTTTGATTTATGCTAAGTATTATGATAAGGACTAGGGTTATCATTATGGATAGGGTTTTGCTTAGGATAAGGGATAGGGTTAGAGCTAGGCTTACAGCTAGGTTTAGGGCTAGGGTTAGGTTTAGGGTTAGGGTTAAATCTAGTTTTAGGGCTCATATTAGGGCTATTTTTGTTTTGGGGTTAGGGCTAGGGTTAGGACTATGGCTAATGTAATAACTAGGATTATTATTAGGGTTACTTTTAGGGTTAGGGTTTGGGCTAGGAATAGTGTTCGCATTTGCTTTATGGTTAGGGTTATATAAAGAGCTAGGGTTAATGTTTGGATATTATTCGGGGTTAGGATTACATTTAGTCCTAGCACTCGAATTTCAGATAGGGTTATGGCTAGTTGTAGGGTTAGGGTTTGGTTTAGGTTAGGTTTAGTGTTAGGATAATTGCTCAGTTTTTTTTTTTTTTTTTTTTTGGGCTAGGGCTAGTGTTAGGGTTAGTTTTATGATTAGCGATAGTGTTCAGCTAATGGTAGGGTGAGGTTTAGGCTTAAGATTAGGGTTAGATTTAGAGTTTATAACCATAATTTAGAGTTATGGTTAGATCTAGGTTGAGAGCTAAGGTTAGGGCTAGTGTTAGGGTTACTATAATAGACAGGTTTAGAAATAGAAATAGGGTTAGGTTGAGAGTTAGAGTTATTTTAAGGATAGTGTTAGGGATTTGCTTACAGTTAGGGCTAAATTAGGGATAGATTAGTGCTAGGTTTAGTCTTAGGGTTAGGCCCATGGTTAGGGCTAGAATTAGGGTTAGTGTTAGTGTTAGGGTTATGCCACAGCCAGACCATCCCCCGATTATTTTGCTGCAGCCGGACTGCGGCAGATGGTGGCCCATTACGGGGAGCCCCAGGAAACTCGGGGGTAAGTGACGAAAAAAAGCTGCCCGTCCATAGATAGGATGGGAGCAATCTGCTCATCCCTAGGCAAATAGGTTGAGAGGAAAAATGGCCATTTCAAGAAAATGGAGAAGATTGATACAGTATGTTTGTGTCTTGTTTTGTCTCAGTGTATTGTATTGTCTTTGTTATGAAAATATGGAAGGGGTGAGAAGTAAATTACTAAGGGAAGAAGGCACCCCAGTGGAACCAAGAATAGTTAGGGCATGTGTTGATTGAAGCCCAGGAACTCTAGTCAGAAAGAAGAGACTCGGTATCTATGCTAACGGTGTCATTGCTGTTATAATTTTTCCAAGGGCTTCTTGCATGGAGCCATCAATTGGCTTGGTATTGTGGCAGTTTGTATCCTCCCTTTCTGTTTGTAGCAGGTTATTTATGGTGTTTCTGTAAAAACCACTATGGTCGTTATTTAAATTAAACAAAAGGGGGAAATGTTAGAGTCTGTAAACAAGTCAAAATAACACCTGGCATTTTGCCAGGGGAATGTTAGAGTTCATAAACAAGTCTGGATGGTGCCTGGCAAAATGCCAGAGGGAGTGGTTTATGAAGTAACACCAGTGAGCCATTAAGTGTGGAGATTCCTTATTGGTTGACTGATGTATCTAGTTTATGCTAATTAGATAAGCTGTGTGGAATGTGTAAATACCTCTGTTGTCCTACAATAAACGGCTTCCACTCCTGCTGTATCAATCTACACAAGTTGTTCATCACCCCCTGATTATTTTGCTGCAGCTGGACTGCGGCAGAGTTATGGCTAAAATTAGCATTAAGTTTAAGGTTAAAGAAATGGATAGTGTTAGGTTTAGGGTTCAGGTTAGGTTTAGAGTAATAGATAGGGTTAGTGTTAGCAATAGGATTAGGGTTAGGCCTTTGGTTAGCATTTGGGTTAGGTTTATGTTTAGGGTAAAGGATAGGGTTAGTGCTAGTGTTAAGGCTTGTGTTAACATTAGGATTTTGGCTAGGTTTAGAGATAGGCCTAGGGTTAGTGTTAGTGTTAGGTTTAGCAAAAGTGTTGGTGTTTGAGCTAGGGTTAGGGCTAGGGTGAGGTTTAGAGTTAGAGTCAGGGCTACAGTTAGGGTTAGGGTTAGGGTTATTGCTTGGGTTAGCATTTAGGTTAGGGTTATGTTTAAGGTAATGGATAGAATTTGTGCTAGGATTTGTGCTATGATTACATTTAGGATTAGGGCTAGGTTTAGGTTTAGGTTGAGGGTTAGGGCTATTGTTATGTTTAGGATAAGGATTCGAATTTGAGTAGGGTTAGGGCTGGGGAAAGTGTTAGGGTTAAGGTTAGGGTTAGGATTATGCTTAGGTCTAGGTTTAGGGCTAGGATTAGGGCTAGTTTGTGTGTGAGGTTTAGGGCTAATGTTAGGTGTATGGGTAATCTAAGTGCTAGGGTTATGGTTATGGGTAGATTTAGGGTTTGTCTAGTGTTAGGGTTAGTTTTTCAGTTAGGATAAGGTTTAGAGCTAGGGTTTGTGTTAAAGTAAGTGTCTAGGGTTAAGTCTAGGGTTATGGTTAGTGATAGATTTAGGATTATGTTTATGGTTAAGTCTAGTGTAAGGGTTACATTTAGGGCAAGCGTCAAGTTTAGAGCTAGATGTATTATTAAAGTCAGGGTATGGCTAATGGTTCAGTTTAGGTTGAGGTTTAGGTTTATGGCTTTCATTAGCCTTAGGGTTAGAGTTAGGGTTAGGGTAATGAATAGGCTTAGGATTAGAGTGCAGGATAGTTTTAGGGTAATGGATAGGTTTAAAGATTGTGATAGTGTTAGGGTTAAGCTTAGGGTAAGAATTAGGGTTAGGATTATGTTTAGGGTAATGGAAGTGTTAGAGCTAGGGTTAGGTGCTAGGGTTATGGTTAGGATTAGGCCTAGGTTTAGGGTAGTGTATTGAATTAGAGCTATGGTTAGGGCTATTGTTAAGGGTAGGATTAGGGTTAGGGGTAGGTTAGGGTTTGGGATAGGGCTAGGGTTATGTTTAGGATAAAGGTTAGGCTTTGAGCTAGGGTTAGGTCTAAGGGGAAGGTTAGGGTTAGGGATAGGGCTACGATTAATTTAGGGTTACACTTAGGGCTGGGTTTAGGCCTAGGATTATGGCTAGGTTTTGTGTTATTTTAGGCCTAGGGTTAGGGCCATGGGTAGTTAAGAGCTAGTGTTATGATTAGGGCTAGTTTTAATTTAGGGTTATGTCTAGGTGTAGTGTTAGGATTAGGTTTTGAGTTAGGGTGAGCTTTGGAGCTAGGTTTATGTTAGGGTCATGGTCAGTGTTCATGTTAGAGGGAGTGTTGCGATTAGTGCCAGAATTAGGACTAGGGTTAGGTGTAGAAGTAGGGTTAGTATTTGGGTTTTTTAAAGGGTGATTGTTAGTACTAGGGCAAGGTTGTTGTTAAGTTCTAGGTCTAGAATTATGGCTAGATTTAGGATTAGGTTTAGGTGTAGGACTAGTGTAAGGTTTAGGTTTAGGTATAGGATTACCAGTAGGGCTAATGTTAGGGTTTGGGTTAGGGTTAGGGTCAGGTTTAGACCTATGGTTAGTGTTAGGGTCAGTATAATTTTCAGGGTTAGGATTTGGGTTTGGGTTATGGTTAGAGCTAGAATGAGTGTTAGGGTTAGGACTAGTAATAGGGTTAGGATTTAGGTTATGGATTAGGGTTAGGACTAGGGTTAGCACTAGGATTATGGTTTGGCTTAAGGTAACAAATAGGATAAGAGCTAGGGTTAGAAAAGGGTTAGGGACTGGCTTATTGCTAGGGTTAGTGTTAGGGTTAAAGCTAGGGTTATCGCTTGGATTAGGGCCAGGTTTTGGGTTAGGTTAAAGCTAGTGTTAGGGCTACAGGTAATGTACAAACTAGGGTTATGATTGGAGCCAGTTTTTGGGTTAGTGTTATGGCTAGGTCAAGAGTTAGGGTTAATGTTAGTGTTAGCATGATATTTAGCACTAGAGTCAGTGTTAGGGTCAATATCAGTGTTCAGGTTAGAGTTAGCTGTAGGGTTAAAGCCAGAATTATCACTAGGGTTAGGTCTAGGGCTAGGGTTAGTGTTTGGGTTTGGTTAAGGTTTATTATTAGGTCTAGGGCTATATTTGTGTTTATGTCTAGGGCTAGAGATATTGCTAGACTTAGGATTAGGTTTAGTTCTAGGGCTATTGTTAGGGCTAGGTTTAGGAATAGGTTTATTTCTAGTACTAGTGTTAGGGTTCAGTATAGGGTTAGGGTCAGGTTTAGACCTACGGTTACCGTTAGAGTCAGAATAAGTGTCAGGTTTGAGTTATGGTTAGAGCCAGCATGAGAGCTAAGGTTAAGACTAGTAATAGGATTAGGGTCAGGACTAGGGTTAGACCTAGGGTTAGGGCTACATTTAGGGTAGGGTTAGGGCTAGTGTTAGGATTAGGTTTAGTGTTAAAGCTAGAGTTACGTTTCAGATTATAGCTAAATTTTGGTTAGAGTTAGGGCTAGGTTTAGAGTTACAGCCAATGATGCAGTAGAGTTACGATTTGGGTTAGTTATAAGATTGTGGTTAGGACTAGGTCTAGTGTTAGTGTTCAATTTAACATTAGGGTGATTTTTAGAGCTAGGGTTAGTATTTGGGTCAAAATTAAGGTCAGAGGTAGCTTAAGGGTTAGGGTTTGGACTCAATTTATGGCTAGGGTTAGAAATAGGTGTAGAGTTAGGATTTTATTTAAGGTAAGCTTTAAAGTTAGGGCTATGGCTCTCTTTTGTTTCAGGGCTAGGGCTATGGTTAGGGCTAGTTTTAAGATTAGCATTAGGTTTAGGACTAGCGTAGTAATCCTAACTCTAAATCTAACTCTAACTTAGTTTTAGAGTTAGGATTAGATCTAAGTTAAGGTCTAGGGCTAATGATAAGGCCAGCATTAATTCTAGATTTATAGCTAAAATTAGGGTTATGATAAAAATATGGTTAGCACTAGGGATAGGGCTAGGGCGAGAGTGAGAGTTAGTTTTAGGGTTAGGCTTAGGGTTTGGTTAGTTGTAGGCCTTAATTAGGTCTAGGAATAGGGTTAGGTTTATGTTTATGTTTTGGCCTCGGTTTAGTTTTGGGCTTAGTGTTAGGTTTAATGTAAATAATGGGGTTAGAGCTAGGTTTAGGGCTAGGATGAAGGTTCGAATTGGGGTTAGGGCTAGGGCTTCATTAGAGTTATGATTAAGGCTAGGTTAAGGGCGAAGATGAGGGCTAGGGTTTGTGTTTTGGTTAGGGCTAGGAGTAGTGTTAGGGCAAATGTTAGTTCTAGTATTATGGTTAGGGATAGTTTTAGGGTTAGGTTTATGGTTATGTTTAGTGTAAGGGTTAGATTTAGGGGAAGGGTCAAAATTATAGCTTGGGCTATTATTAGGGTCAGGGTCATGTTTAGATTTTTTTTTTTTTTTAGGTTAGAGTTTAGGGTTAAGTTTACCTTTAGGTATAGGGTTAGATTTAGGCCTAGGGTTAGCATTAGAATTAGGGCTAAGTTTATGGTAATTGATAGTATTAGAGCTAAGTTTAGGGCTAGGGTTATGGATTGGATAGGGCTAGGGTTCGGTTTAGGATTAGGGTTAGGGCTATGGTTTGTGTTAAGGTTAGGGCTAGGATTACAGTTAGGGCAAATGTCAGGTCTATGGTTATGTTAGGAATCATTTTAGGGTTAGGTTTATGGCTTGGTCTAGTTTAAGGGTTAGATTTAGAGTTTGGTTCAGGATTAGAGCTAGGTATATTATTACGTGAAGGGTCAGAGTTAGGGTTTTGCTGAGGTTAAGTTTAGGATTAGGGCTCTAATTATAATTAGGGTTAGGGTTAGGGTAATTATAGGGTTAGGTTTAAGGTTCAGGTTAGGTTAGATTAATAAATAAGATTATAGTTAGCAACAAGTTTAGGTTTAGGCCTAGGGTTACCATTAGGGTTATGGTTATGTTTAGGGTAATGGGCAAGGTTAGAGCTAGTGATAAGGCTAGGGTTATAGTTAGGATTCTAGCTAGGGTTAGGGTAAATTTTAGGTGTAGGTTTTGGGTTAGGGTTAACTTTAAAACTAGGGTTGAGTCTCAAATAATGGCTAGATTTTGGGTTTGGATAGGGCTAGGGTTAGGGCTATGGCTAATGTATGAACTAGGGTTACAATTAATGCCAGTTTTAGGTTTAGGGTTTGGGTGATGTTTAGAGGAAGGGTTATATTTAGGGTCAGTGTCAGGGTCAGGCTTAGTTTTAGTGTTATGTTTAGGACTCAAATTAGGGCTAATGTTAGTGCTAGGTGTAGGGTTAGGTTTTGATTTAGGTTAAGGGTTATGGTTAGGGTATGGCTCAGTTTTGTTTTAGGGCTAGGGCTAGGGTTAAGTCTAGGTTTGGATTAACATTAGGCTTAGGACTAGTGTTAGAGTGAAATTTAGGCTTAGGGTTAGGGTTAGATTTAGAGTTAGGTTTGATTTTGAGTTAGGGCTTGTGCTAGGGTTAGGGCTAGGGTTAGGGTTATGGTAAGGAATATGGTTAGAACTAGGTATATGTCTAGGGTGATAATTAGATTTATTCTTAGGAGTAGGCTTAGGGTGAGGGTTAGTGCTAAATTAGGGCTAGGATTAGGACTACTGTTAGTGTTATGGTTAAGCCTAGGGTTTGTCTAGGGTTAGGGTTAGCATTGGGGTTAGGGTTAAGTTTAGAGGAATGGGTGGTGTTATCGCTATGTTTATGGCTAGGGTGAGGTTTAGAATTAGGATTAGTCCTAGGGTTATGGTTAAGTTTAGGATTAAGGCTAGGATTAGGGCTAGGATGAGGGGTAGATTTTCTGATAGGGTTAGAACTAGGTCTCGGGCTAGGAATTATATCAGGTCTAGGGTTATGGTTAAGGATAGATTTAGGGTTAGGTTATGGCTAGGTTCAGTGTAAGGGTTAGGTTTTTGTTAAAGTTCAGCTTTAGAATGAGAATTATTATCTGTGTCATGGACAGTGTCAGGGTTAGTGTTTGGTTTATGTTTAGGTTAAGGGTTAGGGCTCAAATTAGCATTAGGTTTAGGTTTAGAGTTAAGGTAATGGAAGTGTTTACTTTAGGTTTTAGTTAAGGTTTAAGGTAATAGATGAGTTAGGTTTTAGTGATCTGGTTAGGGTTAGCATTAGGATTAGAATTATGTTTAGTGTAATGAATAGTTCTAGATCTAGGTTTAGGGCTAGGTTATGGTTTGGATTAAGTCTAGTATTAGGGTTATGGTTAATGCTAGGGCTAGGGCTTGGTTTAGGGTAAGTGTTAGGGTTAGTACAGGTGTTAGTGTTAGGGTAAGGGTTAGTTTAGGGTTAAGGTTATGGTTAGGTTAGGATAAGTGTTAGTGTTTGAGCTAGGGTTAGGGCTAGTGCGAGGGTTAGGTTTAGGTTTACTTCTAAGTTCAAGATTATGGTTAGAGTTAGGTTTCCTGGTAGGGGTAGGGTTTTAATTAGGGTTAGAGTTAGGGTTAGGGTAATGGATATGGTTAGAACTAAATATTGGGCTAGGATTAAGGTTAGGATAAGGGCTAGGGTTAGGAATAGGATAGGGGTAGTGTTATGTTTAGTGTAAGGGTTAGGCTTTGAGCTAGGGTTAGGGTTAGAGTTATGCTTAGGGTTATGGCTAGGCTTAGGTTTATGCTTAGAGCTAAGTTTAGGCCCAGGATTAGCTCTATATTTTGTGTTAGGTTAAGGTTAGGACTATGAGTAATGTAAAAGCTATGGTTACATTTAGGGCTAGTTTTAGGTTTAGGGTTATAGCTAGGTCTAGTGTTAGGTCTAGGTTTTGGGTTAGCATCAGTTTTAAAGTTATTTTATGTGTTAGGATCAGGGTCAGTGTTCAGGATAAGGTTAGGTTTAGGGTTAGAGACAGAATTAGGACTAGAGTTAGGTCTAGGGATAGGGTAAGTGTTTGGTTTAAGTTAAGGTTTAGTGTTAGGGCTAGTGCTAGGATTTTCATTAGGTATAGGGATAGATTTATAGCTACATTTAGGATTAGTTTTGGGTCTAGGTCAAGTGTTAGTATTAGGTATAAGTATAGGGTTACCGGTATGTCTGGTGTTAGGTTTTGGTTTAGGTTTAGGGTCACGTTTAGACCTAGGGTTAATTTTAGGGTCAGATGAGTGTCAGTGTTAGGGTTAGAAGTAGAATGACAGCTGGGGTTAGGACTAGTAATACTTTCATCATTTAAGTTAGGCTAAGGATTAGGGTTAGCACTAGGGTTAGCATTTGGTTTAGGGTTTGGCTTAGGATAAGGGATAGGATTAGAGCTTGGGTTAGGGCTTGGGTTTGTGTTAGGGTTAGGGCTATTGTTAGGGTTAAGATTAGGTTTTAAGCTAGGGTTAGGACTAGAAGTAGGGGTAGGATTTGTGGTTAGGGCTAGGGTTATGACAACGACTAATGTATGTACTAGGGTTACAATTGAGGCTAGTTTTAGGGTTACGGTTAAGGCTAGGACTAGTGTTAGGGTTAATTTAAGTTAGAGTGATGATTAGAGCTAGGGTTAGTGTTAGGGTCAGCCTCAGGGTCAGAGTAATTTTTAGATAGGGTTAGGGCTAGGTGTAAGTTTTGGGTTTGGTTTAGGTTAAGGGTTTGGGTTAGGGATACGGCTTGGTTTTGTTTTATGGCTAAGGCTAGGGCTAGGGCAAGTTTTATGTTTAGCACTATGGTTAGGGGTAGTGTTAGTGTTTGGTTTGGCTTATGATAACAGTTCAATTTAGAGTTAGATTTAGATCTAGAGTTAGGATAGGGCTATGGATAGAACTACGGCTAGGGCTAAGGCATGAGTTATAGTCTTAGGGCTAGAGTTAGGGTTAATATAGGATTAAATTAGAGCTAGGAATAGCACTAGGCTTAGTGTTAGTATTAGGCCTAGTGTTAGGGCAGGAGTTAGGGTTAGGTTTAGGGTTATTACTGTTAGGGTTATTCTTAGCATTTAGTTTAAGTTGAGGACAGTGTTTAGAGCTAGGTTGATTGTTAGGATATGAGTCAGGGGGTCAGTGTTAGTTTTAAAGTTAGTGTTAGAATTCGAATTAGGGCTAGGGTTAGGTCTAGGTTTAGTGTTAGGGTTTGGTTGAATTTAATGTTTAGGGTTAGGGCTACTGCTTGGTTTTGGTTTAGTCCTAGAGTTAGGTTTAGGGAGAGTGTAAGTGATAAGCTTAGGCTTAGTGTTAGGGTTATATTTGGAGTTAGAGTTAGATCTAGGGTTAGGGCTGGGACTAAGGATAGCCCAAGGGTTAGGGCTAGGGATAGGATTATGGTAACGGTTAGGGTTAGAACTAGGGATAGGTATAGGCCGAGAGTTAGAGTCTTATAGCTAGGGGTAGTGTTAGGGTGGAGATAGGGCTAAATTAGTGCTAGGATTAGAGCTAGTTTTATTGTTTGGCTTAAGCCTAGAGTTAGGGTTAGGGTTAGGTTTAAGTTTAGGGTAAGAGATGGCATTATAGCTAGGTATAGAGGAAGGGTGAGTGTTAAAATTTGTGTTAGGGGTAGGGTTAGGGTTAGGGTTATGATTAAATCTAGGTTTAGGGCTAGGATGAGGGCTAGGGTTTGTTTTAGGTTTAGGACTAGGATTAGGTCTAGGGCTAATTTCAGGTCCAGAATTATGGTTAAAGATAGTTTTATGGTTAGGATTATGGCTACGTGTAGGGTAATGGTTACGAGTAGGGTTATGTTCAAGTTTAGAGCTAGGGGTTTTATTAGAGTCAAGGTCAGGATTAGGGTTTGGGATAGTTTAAGGTTTAAATTTAGGGCTTGAATTAGTGTTAGTGTTAGGGTTAAGATAATGATAGTTTTAGGTTTAGGTTCAGGTTTTGTTCAGGGTAATAGATTGGGTTAAGATTAGGGTTCATGCCTAGGGTTAGCAATAGGGTTATGGTTTTGGTAATGGGAATGTATAGAGTTAGAGATTGGTTTAGGGTTAGGTTTATGGTTACAAATAGGGCTAGTGTTACAGCTAGGAATAGGACTAGGTTTGGGGTTAAGTTAATGATACGGTTAGGGTTAGGGCTAATGTAAGTACTAAGGTGATGTTTAGGGCTTGGTTTAGGGTTTTAGGGCTAGAGTTAGTATTAGGGTTAGTTTTAGGGTTAAGGTGATATTTAGAGCTAGTACTGTTAGGGTCAGTATCAGGTTCAGGGTTAGTTTAAGGGTTCTGCTTACAACTCATATTAGGTCTAGGCTTAGAGCTAGGTTTAATGTTAGCATTTGTTTTAGGTTATGGGTTAGGGTTATAGCTATAGCTAGGTTTTGTTTTAGGGCTAGGGCTAGGGTTAGGGCTAGTTTTAAGATTAGTGTTATGGTTTGGGCTAGTTTTAGGGTTTGGCTTAGTCTTCAGATTAGGGCTCAATTTAGAGTTAGATTTTGTCTAAGGTTAGTGCTAGGGCAAAGGATAGGGCAAGGTTTAGGGCTAGGATTAGGGTTATGGTAAGGGATAGGGTTAGAATGAGAGAAAGGTCTAATATGAGAGTTGGAGTTAGTCTTAGGACAAGTATTAGGGATGGGAATAAATTAGTGCTAAGATTACAGCTGAGATTACTGTCAGAGTTAGGCCTAGAGTTTGGGTTAGGATTGTAATTAAGGCTATGTTTAGGGCTAGAATAAGGGCTATGGTTTGTTTTAGGGTTAGGGCTAGAATTATGGCTAGGGTTAATGTCAGGTCTAGGGTTACAGTTAAGGATAATTTTATGGAAATGTTTATGGCTAGGTCTATTGTAAGGGTTAGGTATAGGATAAGAATCAGGTTTAGAGCTAGGTGAATTTTTAGGGCCAGAGTCAGTGTTAGGGCTTGTTTTAGGTTTGAGTTTAGGGTTACAGCTCAAATTAGAGCTAGGGTTAGGGTTAGGGTAAAGATAGGTTAGGTTTAGGGTTTAGGTTAGGTTTAGGGTAATTGATAGTTTTGGAGATAGTGATAGGGTTAGGGTTAGTCTTAGGGTTAGCATTAGGATAAGGGTTATGTTTAGGGTTATATATACAGTTATAGCTAAGCTTAGGGCTAGGTTATGGTTAGGTTTAGGTCATGGGTTAGGGTTAGGTTGAGGGTTAGGATTAAGGCTAGGTTTATGGCTCGGATGAGATTTTGTGTTAGGGCTAGGGCTAGGATTAAGTCTCGGAGTAATATCAGGTATAGCATTACAGTTAAGGGTAGCTGTAGGGTTTGGTATGTATAGGTCTACTATAAGGATTAGGTTTAGGGTAAAGATCAGGTTTAGAACTAGGTGTATTATTATGGTCAGGGTCAGAATTAAGGATTGGTTTTGGTTAAGGTTTATTGTTAAGGCTCAATTTATCATTAGATTTAGAGTAATGGATATGGTTAGGGTTGGGGTTCAATTTAGGTTTAGGATTTTGAATAGCCTTAGGGATAGCTATACAGTTTGGTTTAGTCCTATTGTTAGCATTTGTGTTAGGCTTCAGTTTAGGATAAAAGATAGGATTACAGCTAGGATTAGGGCTACATTTATGGTTAGGATTAGGGCTAGTGTTAGGATTAGGGTTAGGGTTAGGCCTAGGGTTAAAGTTAGGTTTAGGGTAAATGTTATGGTTGGAGCCAGATTTAGGGCTAGGGCGAATGTTAGGGTTATAGCAGATCTAGAGTAAATGTTAGGTTTAGGGCTACCTTTAGCATTAGGGTTAGGGTTAGAGTTATGGTAATGGAAATAGTTAGAGCTAGGGTTTGGGCAATGCTTACAGTTAAAATTAGGGTTAAATTTAGGGTTAGGGATGAGGCTATGTTAATGTTTAAGGTTAGGATTAGGGCTCAGTTTAGAGGTAGTGTTAGGGTTAGTTACTTTCTTCAAATTTCTTGAATACAATCCAGGATTCATCTTTAACTAACATTACTCTGTTTCCCCAGCTTGGCTTTTTGGTTTAACGTTTTTTTGTCCAGAACAGTTAATATTTTCATTTTACTTCATTTTGACCTATATGAGTAAATGTAAATGGACCTGGAAATCAAACAGGGTTTATGCTAGCTGCTTGAAACTGCACACACACACTCAATTCTTTGTGGGGACACTCTGATATGTTCCTTGTGAGTGTAGGCCTAAGCTGAAGCATGGAAAAACAACTTCATCCGAGAGCCCTTTAGGAGAAAGCAGGGAATATGCATGCACTGATATTCCTCCCATAATTATTTTATCAGATTTGTTTGATACTGAGTAGGATTCATTATTTAGCTTGCTCCAGAAAGCTCTGTAAGTGTGGGACTTCTAGGATCAATGGTTCTCTAATCAGGTTTGGGTTAATATTAGGTTTAGAGTTATGGCTAGTGCTAGGGTTAGAGGTAATGTTAGAGTGAGAGTTAGTTTTATTCAAATTTCTTTGATACTGGGCAGGATTCATCTTTTATCTGGCCTTAGTATGCTCCCAAGCTATGTTCTTCTCAATTCAATGGTTTACTATCATGAACACATTGTATGTTAAGGTTTCATTTCATTTTGACACCTATGGGTAAATGGAAATGGACATGGAAATCAAACAGGCAGCTCTTCCCCTAAACCTAACCCTACACATAACCATAAAATTTCTGTATTCCTAGGCCTAAGCCTATCACTAATCCTAGACATATTCCTAGCCCTAATTTAGCCTTAACCCTAACCCAAACTCTTGCCCTAAAACTAACTCAAGCTCTTGCCATAGCCCTATTCCTAGTTCTAATCCTATCCTTTACCATAACCCAAACACTAACCCTTATCTTAGCTCTAACACTAGCCATTTCCCTAACCCTTGAAATAACCATAACTCTAAATCTACTCCTAAGCCTAAACTCACCCGATCAGTAGCAATAACAATCATGCTAATCATAAAACTACCCTTAACTTTAGCTTTTGTCCGAAAACAAAACTGAACCATAGGACTAATACTAACCATTAACCTAAACCAAATCCTAACCATACATCAAGCCCTAAGCCTACCCCTAATTTGAGTCCTATCCCTAACCCCAAAATGAATCGTGATTCTGACTCTGACCCTAACACTAACCCTAGTTAAAAACATCACCCTAATCCTAAACATAATTCTAAAACTAGACTCAGTTCTACATATAACCCTAAAACTAGCACTAATCGTAACTTTAGTTCTTACATTTGCCATATCCAAAACGAGCTCTAACATAACCCAAAACCTAGCTTTAATCCAAGACCCAACACTAGTTTTAAACCTAACTTGAACCCTAAACCTAGCCCTAACACTTACTCTAAACCTAACCCTAAATTTAATCCTTGCACTAAACTTAAACCTAACCCTACCCCTAGCTCTGACTCTAACCATAAACCTAGCCCTAACCCTGGCTCTAACCCTTTCCATTACCCTAACCCTAACCTTAAACCTAATGCTAATCCTCAGCCTGACCCTATCATTACCCCAAAACCTAACCTATCCATTATCCGAAACTTAACCTGAACCTAACCCTAAAAATATCATTACCCTAACTGTAACCTTAAACCTAATGCTAACTCGAGCCCTAAACCTAACACTAAACCTAACCCTAACCATAACCATGTTTCTGAAACTAACCCTAATCCTAACACTAAGCCTAAAAGTAACCCTAAACCTAACCTGAATGCTAAACCTACCACTAACACTAAACCTAACCCTAACACTAACACGAACACTAACCCTATCCCTAAGCCTAACCGTAAACATAACACTGCTGCAGTCTGGCTGGGAACAAAATCACGAGCCACTCACAGCCTTGTAGATTCAAACAGCAACTCTTTATTCTCGAACTGTCACTGGCACTTACACACGTTCTGGGGCCAAATCACGTTCTGGGCCCCAAATACCCTCTCTGAATCCCATGAGAACTCAATGGGAACTCAAGGAGCAGGCACACCTGAGGCAGCAGGATACGCCCTATTCCCAGCAGGGTACACCTTAAACCTGGAACCGCCCTAAACCCAGATTGTCCTAAACCGGGAATGTCCTAAACCCCATCCTCCCTAAACCCGGATCCACCCTGGTCCTTGAGCAAGGTCACCTTAAGTGCAATGACACTGCAAATGACCTGGGTCATGCCATGCATCATTCTTACTTAGCAATGGCCCTCAGCATCTCCCCCCTTCTGATTAATTAAACAACAAGCAATGTGGCTTAAGGACCGTGCCTGGTAGGTTGTCCAATTCAAGAAAACATCATGGGAAAAACTGACCTCTAGGCATCAGCCTCCTGTCTTAGGTTGATACCACTGAAATTGAATCATACCCATCACTGACTACCGGTCCAGCATACAGCCATACGTGTGGATAGGCCTATGCACCAGTGGGGGTTGAGGTTTTTGCCTCACCTCTGTTGGCCCCCAAATTTTAGACCATCACTAGCAGAAGGGAGGAGGATACAGAAATGCCACGACACCAAGCCAATTGATGGCTCCTTTGGAAAAATTGCATCACTGGTGACACCATCAGCAAAGATATGCCAGCACTACCACAATTCGCTGCACCAAATGATAGTTCACAATGTATACAAGTGATACATAGTCCAGGCAAGTTCTGCAAGCAGTTCAAAGTGGAGGCAATGGCCCTCAGCATCACACTAACCCTAACACTAACCCTAAACCTATCATAACCCTAACAATATTGTTAAGCCTAACCCTAACCCTAACTGTAACCCTAACACAAACCCTAAACCTAACCCTAACAATAATCCTAACACTAACCCTAAACCTAAAACTAATCCTAAACCTAATCCTAAACCTAACTCTAACCCCAACACTAACCCTAAACCTAACCCTAAAACTAACCCTAATCCAAACCTAAGATATCCCTAACACTAACCCTAACACTTACCATAAAACAAAACCTAATACTAATAATAATACTAATCGAAACCCTATCCTACCCATAAACGTAACTTAACACTTACCATAACTCTAACCTTAACCCTAAACCTAACCCTAAACCTATATTTAACACTAACGCTAACCCTAACCATAACTCTAACCATAACACTGACCCTAAACCTAACCCTAACCCTAACCCCAACACAAAAATTTACCCTAACCTTGACCCAAACACTAAGGCTAATCCTAGCATTAACCATAAACCTAACCCTAATGCTAACCCTAACACTAACCGTAACCCTAACCCAACCCTAACACTAACCCTATGTTGAGGCCCACAGCCGAGTTGGGATGATGCATGACCATAAACTTAACCCTAACACTAACCCTAACCCTAAACTTAACCCTAATGCTAACCCTAACCATAATCCCTACCCTAACCCAAACTTAACTCTAACCGTAACACTAAACTTAATCATAACTCTAAATCTAACCCTAAAACTAACCCTAAACCTAAGAGAAACCCTAACCCAAAACATAATTCTAAACTTAACCTAACCCTAACACTAACCCTAACCACAAACTAACCCTAACCCTACCTTAACAGTAACCATAATGCTAACCCTAACCCTAACTCCAAACCTATACCTAAACCTATACCTGACCCTAAATGAAAACGTAACCCTAACCTAACAATAACCCTAAACTTTAGCCTAACCCTAATGCTAACGGTAACACTAACACTAAACCTAACCTTAATGCTAACCCTAACACTAACTTTAACCATAACCCAAACCTTATATTAACCCTAACCCTAACCAAAACCTAACACTAACTCTAACTGTATCCTTAACCCTAACACTAAACCTAATCCTAAACCTAACCAAAACTCTAACTCTAACACAAACACTAACCCTAATACTAACACTAAACTTAACTATAACCAAATCACTAATACTAACCATTACCCTAACCCTGACACTATCCCTAACACTAAAACAAAATCTAATCATAACTCTAACCCTAAAAATAACACTAACCTAACCCTAAACCTAACACTAACCCTAACCCTAACACTAAACTTAACTACAATGATAACCCTAACACTAATGCTAACCCTAACTAAATCCTAACGCTAACTCTAAACCTAAACCTAACACTAACTCTAACCCTATTGCTAACCCTAACACTAACCCTAAACTTAACTACAATGCTAACCCTAACCCTAACTCTAACCCTAATCAAATCCTAACACTAAACCTAACCCTAAGCCTAGACCAAAAACGAACCCTAAACCTAACCCAGTTTCTAATGCTAATCCTAAACTTAATCCTAATTGTAAACCTAACCCTAACCCTACACTAAACCATAACCCTAACCATAATGCTAAACCTAACCCTGACACTAACGCTAACCCTAACTTTAACATTAACCCAAACCCTACCACAAACACATACCCTAACCCTAAAACTAAACCTAACCCTAATCCTAACACTAACTCTATCCCTAATCCTAACCATAAGCCTAACGCTATTCCTGAACCTAACACAAAACCTAAAACTAATGCTAACACAAACCCTAACCCTAACCCTAACCCTAACACTAACACTAACCCTTACACTAACACTAACAAAAATCCTAATGCTAACAATAACCCTAACCTTAACCTAACCCTAACCCTAACCTAAACCTTACCTTAACCCTAAACCTAACACTAACTCTAAACTAGCCTTAACCCTAAATCTAAAGACAACACTAACAATAACCCTAATGCAAAACCTAACCCTAAATTTAACCCTAACACAAACCTTAATCCTAACCCTAAACCAAACCTAACCCTAACCATAAACCTAACCTGAATCCTAACCATAACCATAAACCTAACCCTAAACCTAAACTTTACCCTAAAACAAACCCTAAAACTAACTGTAACACTAACCATAACATTAACACTAATTCTAACACTAACTCTAATTCTAACATAAACATAACTCAAACCCTAAAACTTAACCTAATCCTAACCCTAACCCTAACATGAACCCTAATTCTAATACTAACCCTAACACTCAACTTAACCATATCACAAACAATAACACTAACCTTAACACTAATCCTAACCCTAACCTAACACTAAACCTAATGCCAACTCTAACACTATCACTAACACTAACCCAACCCGAACACGAACATGAACCCTAAACCTAACGCTAACTAAAAGTCACATCAACCTTAAACTTAAAAATAAATGTAAACTTAACACTAACGCTAAACCTAATCCTTACCCTAACAACAACCATATCCATAACCCTAACACTAACACTAACCCTAAAACTAACCCTAACCCTAACTGTAACACTAACCCTAACCCTAAGCCTAATACTAACCCTAAACCTATCCCTAACCCTACCACTATTCATAAACCTAACACTATTTAAACCCAAGCACTAAAACTTAGCCTTACCATAAACCTAACACTAAACCCAAGCCTAACACTCACCTTAACCCTAACCATAACATGAACCCTAGGCCTTATACTAACACTAACCCAAACCCTATTTCTAACCCTAACACTAATCATAAACCTAACCCTTACCATAACTCTAACTGTAACCTTAATGCTAACAATAACCCTAATTCTAACCCTTACCCTAACACTAAAACTAACTCTATACCTAAACCTAACACTAATCCGAAATGTAACCTTAACCCTAATACTAACCCTACCCTAAAACAAACCCTAACACTAAGCCTAAAACTTACACTAACCTAACCCTAACCCTAATCCAAAACATAAAACTAATTCTAACTTGAACCTAAACCTAACCCTAACAAAAAACTTTACCCTAACCCTATCGCTAACTCAAACCTCACCCTAACCCTATCACTAAACTTAGCAATAACCACAACCCTAACACTAACCTTAAAATTTATCCTGACTCTAACCCTAATGCTAATATTAAAACTAAATCTAACCCAAACCCTACCACTAACTCTAACACTAACACTAACCCTAAGCCTATACTTAACTGTAACCCTAACCCTAACTCTAAGCCTAATAACAACCCTAACACACACCATAACCCTAAGCCTAACCCAAACCTAACACTAAGATTACAGAATTCTAACAACAACCCTAACACTAATCCTAAAACTAAAGCTAAAACTAACCCTAACACAAATTTTAACCCTAAACCTAATTTTCACCATAACACTAACCGAAACACTAACCCTAACCCTAACATTAACCCTAAACCTATCCCTAAACCAACACTATACCTAACACTAACTGTAACCCTAACACTAACTGTAACCCTAACACTAAACTTAACCATATCCGTATCGCTAAAACTAACAGTAGCAGGAACCCTAACCCTAATCCTAAAACTAACCCAAAACCTAACACTATTACTAATACTAACTCTAACCCTAACTCTAACCCTAACACTAACACTAACCCTAAACCTAATCCTAACCCTAACCCTAACATAACCCTAGCCTTTACACTAACACAAAACCCAATCAGAAACCTAACCCTAACCCTATCACTTACCTAACCATAACCCTAAACCTACACTAACCCTAACCCTAAGACTAACCCAAAACCTAAAAATAAACCCAACTCTAACACTAATCCTAAACCTAACCCTAACCCTAACACTAAACCTAACCCTAACCCTAACACTAACACTAACCCTAACTCGCAGACGAACCCTAACCCTAACCCTAACTGTAACTCTACTCCTAACCCTAAACCTAACACAAACCCTAACCGCAAGCATAATCCTTACCATAAAATAATCCTAACTCTAATCTAACCCTAACCCTAGCCCTAACTCTAATGCTAATACTAACCATTACTCTATCATTAAACCTAAGCCAATCCTAACCCTAAACATAACACTAATGCTAATTCTAATCCTAACCCTAACGCTAACCCTAAATGCCACACTAAGCCTAACCTGAACCATAACAGTAACCCAAACCCTAACCCTAACACAAACCTAACCCTAATTTGAACTGAAATCCTAACCCTAAACCTGACCCTAACACAAAACTTAACCCTAACCCTAACACTAACTCTAAATCTAATCCTAACCCTAACACTAAACCTAACCCAAACACTAACACTAACACTAACCTTAATGCTAACACTTTCTCTAATCCTAAACCTAACCCTAATTCTAACTGTAACACTAAACATAACCCTAACTCTAACCCTAACACTAACCCTAACTCTAAACCTATCTCTAACATTAACACTATCCCTAACCCTAACACTAACCCTAACCTTAATGCTAACACTAGCTCTAACCTATTGCTAACAGTAACTCTAACCCTAATCCTAATGTTTTCCCTAATCCTATCCCGAACCCTAACACAAAACCTGTCCCTAACAATAACCCTAACCGTAACACAAACCCTCACACTAAAAATAACCATAACTCTAACCTAACCCTAAACCTAAACGTAACCTAAACCTTACCATAACCATAACCCTAACCTAACCCTAAACCTAAACCTAACCTAAACCTTACCCTAACCCTAACCATAACACTAAACCAGAAAATAATGTTAAACTAAATCTAATAATATTACTAACAATAAACTTTACCCTAAACCTAACCCTAAATCTAACCCTAAGAGAAATCTTAACCCTAACACTTACCAAACCTATATGTATCCCAACACTAACCCTAATCGGAATCCTAATTGTAACCATAACCCTAACCCTAAATGTAACCCTCACCCTAAGAGAAACACTAACCCTAACCATAACACTAACCCTAATCCTAAACCTTACCTAAACTTAACCATAACCCTAACACTAACCCTAAACTTAACCCTAACACTAACACTAACTCTATCTATAACCATAATCCTAACCTTAATACTTACCCTAACACGAACATTAACCGTATCCCTACCACTAATACTAATGCTAAATCTAATCCTAACCATAACGTGAACACTAACCCTAACACAAAACCTTATCCTATTACCAACACTATCCCTAAACATAAGACTAACAATAACCCTAAACCTATCCCTAACCCTAAACTATCCATAACCCTAAGCCTAACACTAACCCAAACAATAAAACTAACCCAACCCTAAACTTAACTCTAACCCTAACCCGAACACGAACCCTAAACGTAACACGAACCCTAAAGGTAACCCTAACACTAAACCTAATTCTAACCCTAACCCTAACACTAACCCTAACTCTAACACTAACACTAATATTAAGCCTAACCCTAACCCAAACCCTAATTTGAACTGTAACACTTACCCTAAAACTAACCCTAACACTAAGCCTAAAACTAACCCTAACCTAACTCTAACACTAAACCTAACACTGAACTAACCCAAACCCTAAAAATAAACCTAATCTTAAACCAACAACTAAACCTAATCCTAAATCTTACCCTAACCCTAACCCTAAACAGAGCACTAATGATAACCCTAACCTTAACATTAACCCTAACCGTAACATTAAACCTAAACCTAACCCCAACTCTAACACTAACCCTAACCCTAAAACTATGCCTAAACTTAACACTAACCCTAAACCTAACACTATCCCTAACCCTAACACAAACCCAACCCTAATCCTAACCCTAAACCTAACCCTAAGACGACCCCAAAACCTTATCCTACCACTCAACCTAACCCTAACCTAAATTCTCAACTTAACCCTAACACTAACTTTAACCTTAACCCTAACAATTACCGTAATACTAACACTAACTACAACCCTAAACCTAAACCTAAACAGTTCCCTTACCTAATCCTAACCCTTACACAAACATAAACAAAATCTTAACACTAACACTAACACTAACCCTAACCCTAACCTAACACTAACCCGAAACCTAAGCCTAACCAGAAGCATAAACCTAACCCTAACCCGAACGCTAATACTAACCATAAACCTCACCCTATCCCTAACCCTAATCCTAACACTAAATCTAAACCTAACACTAACCCTAAACCTAACACTAACCCTAACAAAAATAAATCCTAAACCTAAATCTAACCCTAACCCTAAACTAAACATAACACTAACCCTAAACATATCCCTAACATGAACAATAAACCTAACCTTAACATAATTTTAACACAAACACTAACCATAACCCTAAACCTAACCCTAATCTTAATCCCAACCATAAGCATAACCATAACCTTAAACCTAACCCTCATCCTAACACAAACCCTACCAATAAGCATAACAAAAACCCTATTCCTAACACTATCTTTAGCCATAACTGTAACTTTAACCCTAACACTTACCCTAACACTAACCCTCACCCTAAACCTAACCTTAACCCTAACCCTAAACCTAACCCTAATAATAACCCTAACACTAACCTTAATCCTATTTCTAACACTAACATTAAACCTGACACTAATCGTAACCCAAACCCAAACACTGACCCTAACCGGAACCCTAATCCTATCACTAAAACTAACCTTAAACATAACCCTAAACCTATCACTAATTTTAACCCTAACCCTAATACTAATACTAACTCTAACCCTAACCCTAATCTAAAAGTAACACTAAACGTAACCCTAAAACTAAACGCTAACCTAACACTAACCCTAAACCTAAAACTATTCCTAACCTTAAAACTATCCCTAAAACTAACACTAGCACTAACCCTAACACTAACCCTAACCTAAATGTAAGCATAACTTTAACACAAACCCTAAACCTAGCCCTACAAACAATCCAAAACCTGAGCCAAATTCTAACCCTAACCCTAACACTAACCCTAAAATTACCCTAATATTAATCCAAACGCCAACCTTAAACCTAACCCAAAATGTAACCCTAACCATAACCATTACACAAACCCTAACCTCAATCTTAACCCTAAAACTAACCCTAATCCTAACCCTAACTTTAACCCTAACACTAACCCTAACCCTAAATCTAACACTAACCCTAAGCCTAAGCCTAACCCTAACCCTCAACCTAACCCCAATCTGAATACTAACACTAACCCTAAATCTCACCCTATCCCTAACCCTATCCCTGAAACTAACACTAAACCTAACAGTAACCCTAATCCAAAAATTAAACTTAAACCTAACCCTAACAGTAACACTAACACTAAACCTAAACCTAAAGCTAACACTAACCATAAACATGTGCCTAACATGAACCCTAACCCTAATATTAACCATACCGCTAACACAAACCCTAATCCTAAACCTAAACCTAACACTAACCATAAAATTAACCCTAACCCTAACACTAACCCAAACCTAATTCTAACCCTAACACTAAACCTAACCCTAACACTAACACTAACACTGACCCTAACCCTAACACTTTCACTGAAAATAAACCTAACCCTAACCCTAGCCATAAAACTAAACCTAACCCTAACCCTAACACTAACCCTAACCTTAAACCTATCCCTAACATTGAGACTATCGCTAACCCTAATCCTTATCGTATCCCTAACACTAACCCTAACACTAATCTTAACCCTAACCTATCCTAAACCAAAATCTAAACCTAAACCAAATTCTAACCATAACCTTAAGCCTAAACATAACCCTAACATTAACCCTAACACAAACCCCAATCCTACACCAAACACTAACCGTATACCTAATCCTGACCCTAACAATAACCATGATTTTACACTAACACTAATTTTAACCATAATCCTAAACTTAACACTAAAATTTAACATAACCCTAACCCTAACCCTAACCCTAACCTAACTTTAACCCTAACCTTACCACTAACGCTAACCCTAAACCTAATGGTAACAAAAAATCTAACTCTTTCCATAACCCTAACTTTAACCTAAACCTAACCCTAACCATAAACATAACCTAACACTAAACCTAACCATAAACCTAACCCTAAACCTAACCCTAACCCTAACACTAATTCTAAAGTAACTCTAACCATAACACTAACTCTAACACTAACCTTAGCCTATCCTAACTCTAACACTAACCCTAAACCTAACCCTAACCCTATAACAAATTCTAACACTAACACTAAACCTAACCCCAAACGTAACCCTTTCATTAACCATAAACCTAACACTATATCTAACACTAACCCTAACCCTAACTCTAAAATGAACCCTAATTCTAAACCTAAACCTAACCATAACACTAACCCTAAGACTAAACATAACCCTAACCCTAACAGTAACCCTAAGGCTAACCCTAAACCTAAACCTAACAATAACCCTAACCCTCACCCTAACCTAAACCCTAAACCCAAAATAACACTAACTCTTACCCTAAAACTAACACTAATACTAAACCTAAATATAAACCTAACCCAAACACTAATTTTAAACCTAATCCTAACCCTAACCCTAACCCTAAACCTAAACCTAACACTAACCTTAACCCTACCCTAAACCTAACACTATCAATAACCCTAACCCTAATACTAAATGTACACTAACCCTAAACCTAAACCTAAGTCTATCATGAACCCTAATCCTAAATCTAAACCTAACCATTACACTAAACCTAACACTAAACCTAACCCAAACCCTTACACTAAACTTAACTGTAACCCTAATACTAAGCCTAAGGCTAACACTAACTTTAAACCTAACACTAACCCTCACCCTAACCCTAACCCTAAACCAAACACTAACCTTACCCTAAACATAACACTAACCATAAACCTAACTAACAATAACCCTTACCCTAACTCTAACATAAACCCAAACCATAACTTAACCCTAAACTAACCCTAACCCTAACCCTAATGTAAACCTAATCCTAACACTAAACTAAACCCTAATACTAAACGTAACCTTATCCTTAACCATAAACCTAAAAAATAAGCCTAACACAAATTCGAACCCTCCCTCTAACACTAACCCTAAGCCTAACTCTAACATTAACCTAACCCTAACCCAAACAAAAACTCTACTCCAAACCATAACCATAACCCTAATGTAACCCTAATATGAACCCTTACCTTACTTTAAACCTAATCCTAAATCTAAAATTAACCCTTACAATAACCATAACCATAACCATAACTCTAACATGAACCATAAACCTAACCATACCACTAAGCCTAACTCTCACCAGAAGACTATCCCTAAACCTAAAACTAACTCTAAAACTAACCCTATTCCTAATCCTAACAGAAATTTTAACCCTAACACCAGTTTAATCCTAACACTATCCCTAATCCTAATTAAACCCTAACCCTAACACTAACCCTAATCCTACTCCTAATAATAACACTAACCTTAACACTAAACCTAACTCTCACCCTATCCCTAAGCCTAAACCTAACATTAATCCTAATCCTAACACTAACACTAAGCCTAAACCTAATTATAACCCAACTCAAACACTAATGCTAATTCTAAACCTAACCCTAACATTAACACAAACCCTAACCCTAACCAAACCCTAACCCTAAACCTACACAAACCCTAACCCTAACCCTAACCCGAACCCTAACCCTAACCCGAACCCTAACCCTAACCCGAACCCGAACCCTAACCCGAACCCTAACCCGAACCCGAACCCTAACCCGAACCCGAACCCTAACCCGAACCCGAACCCGAACCCTAACCCGAACCCGAACCCGAACCCGAACCCGAACCCGAACCCGAACCCGAACCCTAACCCGAACCCGAACCCGAACCCGAACCCGAACCCGAACCCTAACCCGAACCCTAACCCGAACCCGAACCCGAACCCGAACCCTAACCCGAACCCGAACCCGAACCCGAACCCGAACCCGAACCCGAACCCGAACCCGAACCCGAACCCGAACCCGAACCCGAACCCGAACCCGAACCCGAACCCGAACCCGAACCCGAACCCGAACCCGAACCCTAACCCGAACCCGAACCCGAACCCGAACCCGAACCCGAACCCGAACCCGAACCCGAACCCGAACCCGAACCCGAACCCGAACCCGAACCCGAACCCGAACCCGAACCCGAACCCGAACCCGAACCCGAACCCGAACCCGAACCCGAACCCGAACCCGAACCCGAACCCGAACCCGAACCCGAACCCGAACCCGAACCCGAACCCGAACCCGAACCCGAACCCGAACCCGAACCCGAACCCGAACCCGAACCCGAACCCGAACCCGAACCCGAACCCGAACCCGAACCCGAACCCGAACCCGAACCCGAACCCGAACCCGAACCCGAACCCGAACCCGAACCCGAACCCGAACCCGAACCCGAACCCGAACCCGAACCCGAACCCGAACCCGAACCCGAACCCGAACCCGAACCCGAACCCGAACCCGAACCCGAACCCGAACCCGAACCCGAACCCGAACCCGAACCCGAACCCGAACCCGAACCCGAACCCGAACCCGAACCCGAACCCGAACCCGAACCCGAACCCGAACCCGAACCCGAACCCGAACCCGAACCCGAACCCGAACCCGAACCCGAACCCGAACCCGAACCCGAACCCGAACCCGAACCCGAACCCGAACCCGAACCCGAACCCGAACCCGAACCCGAACCCGAACCCGAACCCGAACCCGAACCCGAACCCGAACCCGAACCCGAACCCGAACCCGAACCCGAACCCGAACCCGAACCCGAACCCGAACCCGAACCCGAACCCGAACCCGAACCCGAACCCGAACCCGAACCCGAACCCGAACCCGAACCCGAACCCGAACCCGAACCCGAACCCGAACCCGAACCCGAACCCGAACCCGAACCCGAACCCGAACCCGAACCCGAACCCGAACCCGAACCCGAACCCGAACCCGAACCCGAACCCGAACCCGAACCCGAACCCGAACCCGAACCCGAACCCGAACCCGAACCCGAACCCGAACCCGAACCCGAACCCGAACCCGAACCCGAACCCGAACCCGAACCCGAACCCGAACCCGAACCCGAACCCGAACCCGAACCCGAACCCGAACCCGAACCCGAACCCGAACCCGAACCCGAACCCGAACCCGAACCCGAACCCGAACCCGAACCCGAACCCGAACCCGAACCCGAACCCGAACCCGAACCCGAACCCGAACCCGAACCCGAACCCGAACCCGAACCCGAACCCGAACCCGAACCCGAACCCGAACCCGAACCCGAACCCGAACCCGAACCCGAACCCGAACCCGAACCCGAACCCGAACCCGAACCCGAACCCGAACCCGAACCCGAACCCGAACCCGAACCCGAACCCGAACCCGAACCCGAACCCGAACCCGAACCCGAACCCGAACCCGAACCCGAACCCGAACCCGAACCCGAACCCGAACCCGAACCCGAACCCGAACCCGAACCCGAACCCGAACCCGAACCCGAACCCGAACCCGAACCCGAACCCGAACCCGAACCCGAACCCGAA